>NC_052176.1:5793624-5801124 GCF_902713615.1 Scyliorhinus canicula | reverse complement strand
ATTCGGCCATATGAACATGGTGAGTTGCTGGGGTCAACGTAAGTCGTGGTTTCGGCAGGAGGGGAGACTCGAGGGAGCAGATTCCTCATGGACCCCGGACGTCGCCGGTCAACACCCCCCCCCCCCCCACTCCCCCTTCCACCCGCCCCCCCCCGTGCACAGGCAGATCCCACAAACCCTCTCTTCCAAGATGGCGGCCGATCGCCCGTGTCCTTTGAAGGTGAGGGGCTGGACGGGGGTGGGGGGAACACTGAGAGCTTCCCTCCCCCCTCCCCTCCCTCACCCCCTCTACCCAGGGAGAGGGGAGGGTGGGGAGGTGGGGGGGGGGGGTGGTCAGTGTGAGATGGGCTGAACGGTCAACTCTCAGCGTTTCTCTGATAACCTTGTGTTCTGTTTCAGAAATGGCGGCGTGGTTATCTCAGAGATCCCCGTTCATCGTCACCATCAATGGCTTTTACCTGAAGGTACACCCCGGCGTCCATTATTTTGTCAGGTGCTGATTTCCCCACCCCACCCCCCCCCCCCTCCAGCAGCACCCACACCGGCATGAAGCGGGAAACATGGCGGTGAAACATTCGTTCGTTTAAACTTTATTTATTCAGCCAATTGAGAACAAGTGTTCATTTGCAATAATCACCTGGGCGACACGGGCGGCAGAGCGGGTTAGCACTGCTGCCTCACGGCGCCTGGGACCCGGGATCGATTCCCAGCCTCGGGTCACTGTCTGTGCGGAGTCTGCACGTTCTCCCCCCCCCGTGTCTGCGTGGGTTTCCTCCGGGTGCTCCGGTTTCCTCCCACAGTCCAAAGAGGTGCAGGTTAGGTGGATTGGCCGTGCTAAATTGTCCCTTACTGTCCAAAGATGTGCAGGTTAGGTGGATTGGCCGTGCTAAATTGTCCCTTACTGTCCAAAGATGTGTAGGTTAGGTGGATTGGCCGTGCTAAATTGTCCCTTAGTGTCCAAAGATGTGTAGGTTAGCTGGATTGGCCGTGCTAAATTGTCCCTTAGTGTCCAAAGATGTGTAGGTTAGGTGGATTGGCCGTGCTAAATTGCCCCTTAGTCTCCAAAGATGTGCAGTTTAGGTGGATTGGCCGTGCTAAATTGCCCCTTAGTGTCCAAAGATGTGCAGGTTAGGTGGGTTGGACGTGATAATTAAGGAGCTGGGAGAACAACTGTCTGATTGACCGTTTCTGCTTTTCGTTCAGCATTACAGGACTGGGATCATCCGACCCCGTGTGGGACAATGCAGCAGCTACACACTCAACCATGTGGCCCTTGTCGTCGCCTATAACACATGTAAGTGGCCCCCCAACCCTCCTACCCCGCTTCGTTTTATAACCTTGGTCCGAAAGGAAAGCCAAAAGCCAGGGTTTAGTGCTGTGTTTTTAGTGAGGGGGGAGCGCACGTACTGACCCTCTGACAGCGCGGCACTCCCTCAGTAATGACCCTCTGACAGCGCGGCACTCCCTCAGTACTGACCCTCTGACAGTGCAGCACTCCCTCAGTACTGACCCTCTGACAGTGCAGCACTCCCTCAGTACTGACCCTCTGACAGTGCGGCGCTCCCTCAGTACTGACCCTCCGACAGTGCGGCACTCCCTCAGTACTGACCCTCTGACAGTGCAGCACTCCCTCAGTACTGACCCTCTGACAGTGCGGCACTCCCTCAGTACTGACCCTCTGACAGTACAGCACTCCCTCAGTACTGACCCTCTGACAGTGCGGCACTCCCTCAGTACTGACCCTCTGACAGTGGGGCGCTCCCTCAGTACTGACCCTCTGACAGTGCAGCACTCCCTCAGTACTGACCTTCTGACAGTGCAGCACTCCCTCAGTACTGACCCTCTGACAGTGCAGCACTCCCTCAGCACTGACCCTCTGACAGTGCAGCACTCCCTCAGTACTGACCCTCTGACAGTGCAGCACTCCCTCAGTACTGACCCTCTGACAGTGCGGCGCTCCCTCAGCACTGACCCTCTGACAGTGCGGCACTCCCTCAGTACTGACCCTCTGACAGTGCGGCTCTCCCTCAGTACTGACCCTCTGACAGTGCAGCACTCCCTCAGTACTGACCCACTGACAGTGCAGCACTCCCTCAGTACTGACCCTCTGACAGTGCAGCACTCCCTCAGTACTGACCCTCTGACAGTGCGGAACTCCCTCAGTACTGACCCTCTGACAGTGCAGCACTCACTCAGTACTGACCCTCTGACAGTGCAGCACGCCCTCAGTACTGACCCTCTGACAGTGCGGCACTCCCTCAGTACTGACCCTCTGACAGTGCGGCACTCCCTCAGTACTGACCCTCTGACAGTGCGGCACTCCCTCAGTACTGACCCTCTGACAGTGCAGCACTCCCTCAGTACTGACCCTCTGACAGTGCGGCACTCCCTCAGTACCAACCCTCTGACAGTGCGGCCCTCCCTCAGTACTGACCTTCTGACAGTGCGGCACTCCCCCAGTACTGACCCTCTGACAGTGAGGCGCTCCCTCAGTACTGACACTCTGACAGTGCTGCACTCCCTCAGCACTGACCCTCTGACAGTGCAGCACTCCCTCAGTACTGACCCTCTGACAGTGCAGCACTCCCTCAGTACTGACCCTCTGACAGTGCAGCACTCCCTCAGTACTGACCCTCTGACAGTGCGGCACTCCCTCAGTACTGACCCTCTGACAGTGCAGCACTCCCTCAGTACTGACCCTCTGACAGTGCGGCACTCCCTCAGTACTGACCCTCTGACAGTGCAGCACTCCCTCAGTACTGACCCTCTGACAGTGCGGCGCTCCCTCAGTACTGACCCTCTGACAGTGCGGCACTCCCTCAGTACTGACCCTCTGACAGTGCAGCACTCCCTCAGTACTGACCCTCTGACAGTGCAGCACTCCCTCAGTACTGACCCTCTGACAGTGCAGCACTCCCTCAGTACTGACCCTCTGACAGTGCGGCACTCCCTCAGTACTGACCCTCTGACAGTGCGGCGCTCCCTCAGTACTGACCCTCTGACAGTGCAGCACTCCCTCAATTCTGACCCTCTGACAGTGCAGCACTCCCTCAGTACTGACCCTCTGACAGTGCGGCACTCCCTCAGTACCGACCCTCTGACAGTGCGGCACTCCCTCAGTACTGACCCTCTGACAGTGCAGCACTCCCTCAGTACTGACCCTCTGACAGTGCAGCACTCCCTCAGCACTGACCCTCTGACAGAGCGGCACTCCCTCAGTACCGACCCCGAGAAACTCAGCCTGGATTTCGTCCGGAGAGACGCTCAGACTGAGAACCCTCGTGTTGAGAGGTGAGTGGGGGATGGTTACTCACTGATCCCCATCCACAGTGAAGGAACGGCCGATATATCTCCCAGTGGGGATGGTGAGCTATCGGAGGCGGAGCGTCCAGGGGGTGGAGATGCCCATGCGTCTGCTGCCCCCGCCCTCCCAGGGATGTGAAGTGCCAGCTTTGGAGGTTGCTGTCCAAGGATTGGGCGGGAGATAATCGCGAGGAGCCGTCTGATCTTCTTCACTCAGTCTTCATTATCTTTCCTTTTGCTAGGTGGTGGAGTGAATTATTGGACCCTGAAGAACAGCTGGGGTACGCAGTGGGGTATGAATGTAAGTGGCTCCCATTCATATATAAGAACAAGGGGGCCAGGCCTTTCTGCCCCTCGAACCTGTTCCACCTCGAGTCACAGTCATCAAGGTTGACCCCATGGAACCAGACCCTTCAGCCGAACCTGTCCGTTCTGCCCAGTCTTCACCACAAAGCTCGTCCCAGTTTCCCGCATTGGCCCACATCCCTCTATACCCATCCTACCCCTATAACTATCTCGATGCTTTATCTACTCTCCTACTGCCCCTGGCAGCCACTTCCAGCCACTCGTCACCCTCTGTGCGAAAACATTGCCCCTCTGGGACCCTTTTGTATCTCTTCCCCTCTCACCTTCGACCTTTGCCCTCTAGTTTTAGACTCCCCTACCTTTGGGAATAGATGTGGGCAGCAGGGTAGCATGGTGGTTAGCATAAATGCTTCACAGCTCCAGGGTCCCAGTAGGGTGATCATGGCTCGGCACAACATTGAGGGCCGAAGGGCCTGTTCTGTGCAGTACTGTTCTATGTTCTATGTTCTATGTCGACGATCTACCTTATCGATGCCCCTCATTATTTTATATTTCAAAGAAGAAAGAAAATTACAGCACAGGAACAGGCCCTTCGGCCCTCCCAGCCTGCGCCGATCCAGATCCTTTATCTAAACCTGTCTCCTATTTTCCAAGGTCTACTTCCCTCTGTTGCCACCCGTTCACATACCTGTCTAGGTGCCTCTTAAATGATGCTATCGTGCCCGCCTCTACCACCTCCGCTGGTAAAGCGTTCCAGGCACCCACCACCCTCTGCGTAAAAAACTTCCCACGCACATCTCCCTTAAACTTTCCCCCTCTCACCTTGAAATCGTGACCCCTTGTAACTGACACCCCCACTCTTGGGAAAAGCTTGTTGCTATCCACCCCGTCCATACCTCTCATAATTTTGTAGACCTCAATCAGGTCCCCCCCCTCAACCTCCGTCTTTCCAACGAAAACAATCCTAATCTACTCAACCTTTCTTCATAGCTAGCCCCCTCCATACCAGGCAACATCCTGGTGAACCTCCTCTGCACCCTCTCCAAGGCATCCACATCCTTCTGGTAATGTGGCGACCAGAACTGCACGCAGTATTCCAAATGTGGCCGAACCAAAGTCCTATACAACTGTAACATGACCTGCCGACTCTTGTACTCAATACCCCGTCCGATGAAGGCAAGCATGCTGTATGCCTTCTTGACCACTCTATCGACCTGCGTTGCCACCTTCAGGGTATAGACCTCTATAAGTTCACCCCTAAGCCTCCTTCGCTCTAGAGAAAAAAGTCCCAGTCTATCCACCCTCTCCTTATAGCTCAGACCATCCACCATTTGGGTGGCGCAGTGGTTAGCACTGCTGCCTCACGGCGTCAGGGATCCCAGGTTCGATTCCCGGCTTGGGTCACTGTCTGTGCGGAGTCTGCACGTCCTCCCCGTGTGTGCGTGGGTTTCCTCCGGGTGCTCCGGTTTCCTCCCACAGTCCAAAGATGCGCAGGTGAGGGTGGATTGGCCGTGCTAAATTGTCCCTTGGTGTCCAAATGGTTGGGTGGGGTAAGTAGGGTGATGGGGTGGAGGTGTGGGCTTAAGTAGGGTGCTCTTTCCAAGGGCCGGTGCTAATCACGATGGGCCGAATTGCCTCCTTCTGCACTGTGAATTCTCTACGTCTCGGTAGCACCCTAGTAAATCTTTACCGCACTCTCTCTGGTTTCACAATGTCCTCCCTGTAATAGGGTGACCCAGAACTGAACACAGTATTCCATGTGTGATCTTACCAACGTCCTTGTACAACTTCAACAAGATGTCCCAACTCCTGGATTCAATGTTCTGACCAATAGAACCCGGCATTGCTGAATGCCTTCTTCACGGCCCTGTCCGCCTGCGACTCCACCTTCAAGGAGCGTACCCCTAAATTCAAGAGATCACCCCCTCCCCCCTTTAACCTCTTGCACCCCGGAGGGAGGGGGGGGGGGGGAACGAGCCCGGCGCACGCATGTGATCTCGTCATCAAAACCGTTTTACCTTCGTGGGCTTCTAAACTCCCAACGGGTACAGGCCCCGACCTGCTCAACGTTTCCCCATCGGACAAACCCCCCTTCCTCCCAGGAATTGGCCCATCGAACCTTCTCTGAACTGCCCCCCCCCCCCCCCCCCCCCCGAGGCAAAGAATATCCCCCCGGTGCGGCCTCACCCACCCCCCTGTCCAGTTGCAGCAAGTCTTCCTGACCTTTAACCTCCAATCCCCCGCCCCCCTCTCACAATAAAGGCCCACATTCCATTTAGCTCCCGAATTATTTGCTGACCTGCTGTGATTCGTGGACAAGGCCACCCAGATCCCTCTGCACCGCAACTTTCTGCCGCCTCTCTCCATTTACAGAACATTCTGCTTCTCTATGAGAACCCACCAATTGGCTGCATTGATTTACCCTCCTTCTTCCTGAAAGATATGCTTGCTCTCTCTCTCTCCCTTCCTTCACTCTGTCCCTCTGTGTCCTCTTTACCCGCACCCCTCTGTCTAACTCTCTCTCTCTCTCCCTGCTCCCTCTCCCTCCCTTCCTCTCTACCTCTCTCTTTGTGCAGATCTCTCATCCCCTCTCTATCCCTCACACTCTCTCGCTCTCATTCCCTCTCTCACGCTCTCACACGCTCTCTCAAACTCTCGCTCGCTCTCGATATCTCTCTCGCACTCTCGCTCTCTCTCACTCTCTCTTTCTCTCTCTCACGCACTCACTCTCACACACTCTCTTGAATTCTCACTCGTTCTCTATCTCCCTCTCACACTCTCCTTCTCACATTCTCTCTTTCACACTATTGCTCTTTTTCTGTTCATCTCACCCTCTTTAGCATACAGGGCTAAATCGCTGGCTTTGAAAGCAGACCAAGCAGGCCAGCAGCACGGTTCAATTCCCGTACCAGCCTCCCCGAACAGGCGCCGGAATGTGGCGACTAGGGGCTTTTCACAGTTACTTCATTTGAAGCCTACTCGTGACAATAAGCAATTTTCATTTCATTTCATTTCAATCTTGCTCTCGCTATTTCTCTCACATTCTCTCACACACTCTCTCTCTCACTCGCTATTTCTCACACTCTCTCACACCCGTTCTGTCACTCTCACTCTCGTTCGCTCTCTCACTCGCTCTCTCACACACACTCGCTCACTCTCTCTCTCGCTCTCTCTCTTACTGTTTCTCTCTCACACTCTCTCGCTATCTCTCACTCTCTCTCATGCTTTCTCACACTCTCTCTCTCTCTCCCACTCACACTCTCTCACCCTCATTCTTACATTTTCTCGCAATTTCTCTCTCTCTCTCTCATGCTCGCTCTCACACTCTCTCACTTCTCGCTTGCTACAACTCTGCCTCTCTCACACGTACTCTCTCATACCCTCGTTCTTACACTCTCTCTCGCTATTTCTTTCTCACTCTCTCACATGCTCTCTCTCTCACACTCTCTCTCTCTCACACTTCTCACTTGCTCCATCTCTTTTTCTCTCACACACACTCTCTCACACCCTCATTCTTTCTCTCTCACACTCTCTCACACCCATTCTCACACTGTCACTCTTGTTCGCTCTCTCTCGCTCTCTCACACTCGCTCACTCACTCTCTCTCACACTCTCTCTCTCTCCCTCTCTCACACGCTCTCGCTCGTTCTCTCTCACACACTCTCTCTCTCACACTCCCTCACACCCATTCTCACACTGTCACTCTTGTTCGCTCTCTCACTCGCTCTCTCACACTCGCTCGCTCACTCTCTCTCACACACTCTCTCTCTCTCCCTCTCTCACACGCTCTCGCTCGTTCTCTCTCACACGCTCTCTCTCTCACACTCCCTCACACCCATTCTCATACTGTCACTCTCGTTCGCTCTCTCTCACTCGCTCTCTCTCTCACTC
>NC_052176.1:5772313-5793124 GCF_902713615.1 Scyliorhinus canicula | reverse complement strand
CGCACATGGAAGGTTGCACAGTCGTACGTTGGTCGGCAGCTCCCCCCCCCCCCCCCCCCCCCCCCCCCAGTTCGCTCGTTTACCTGACAAGTCGCTGAACTTGGTGACCCCGTAGACGGCCGTGCCTCTGTCCCTCTCCTGAATCCGTTTGGCTTCCTTGAGGTTTTCCACAAAGATCTGGAACCTGGTCTCCTCTTTAACCGGGAGAGATGGAAGAGAAAAAAAAATGCGTCGGAACGGACCGTTTCAATTCGCCGTTTGGCCGGGTAATGGGCCATTCAGCCCCCCTCGATCCCGCTCCGCCATTCGACACGATCGTGGCTGATTTCCTCCCAGCGGCGTCGCCACCTCTCTGCCTCCCCCCCCCCCCCATGAGCCGTCGTCCAGCCTCTGAATAGAAACCGATCCGTCCCCTCCTTAAATTTGTTGAGCGTCCCGGCATCCACCAAACTCTTGAGGTCGAGGATTCAACAGATCCAGGAGCCCTTGAGAGGAGTAACTGCTCCTCATCTATGTTTTTACATCTGCCGCCCCTTCTCCTCAAACTCTCGTTCTCGAATGCCCCACGGGAGGAAGCACGCGCTCCACGTCTACCTCATCCACTCCTTTTATCATCTTATCCACATCAATTTGTTCCCCCCCCCCCCTCATTCTTCTAGACTCGAGAGAGAGAGAGAGTACAGGCCTAAACTGCTCAATCTCTCCTCATACATCAAACCCCTCACCTCTGGGCTCAACCGAGCGAACCTTCTCTGAACTGCCTCTAATGCCACTGCAGTGGGCAGCACAAGTGGCTAGCACTGTGGCTTCACAGCTCCAGGGTCCCTGGTTCGATTCCCCGCTGGGTGGCTGCCCGTGCGGAGTCTGCACGTTCTCCCCCCCCCCCCCCCCCCCCCCCCCGTGTCTGCCTCGGTTTCCTCCGGGTGCTCCGGTTTCCTCCCACAGTCCAAAGACGTGCAGGTTAGGTGGATTGGCCGCGATAAGTTCATAGCATTTACAGTGCAGAAGGAGGCCATTCGGCCCATCGAGTCTGCACCGGCTCTTGGAAAGAGCACCCTACCCAAGGTCAACACCTCCACCCTATTCCCATAACCCAGTAACCCCACCCAACACTAAGGGCAATTTTGGACACTAAGGGGTAATTTAGCACGGCCAATCCACCTTACCTGCACATCTTTGGACACTAAGGGGCAATTTAGCACGGCCAATCCACCTAACCTGCACATCTTTGGACTGTGGGAGGAAACCGGAGCACCCGGAGGAAACCCACGCAGACACGGGGAGGATGTGCAGACTCCGCACAGACAGTGACCCAAGCCGGAATCGAACCTGGGACCCTGGAGCTGTGAAGCGATTGTGCTGCCCACAGTGCTACCATGCTGCCTTGATTAGGTGGATTGGCCGCGATAAATTGCCCTTAGTGACCACAAAAAAAAGGCCAGGAGGGGTTATTGGGCTACGGGGATAGGGTGGAAGTGAGGGCTCAACTGGGTCGGTGAAGACTCGATGGGCCGAATGGCCTCCTTCAGCACTTTGTACATCTGATGTACATCTTTCCTCAAATAAGGCGACCAAAACTGTGCGCAATACTTCAGGGGAGGACTTGTCAATGCCTTGTACAGTTGCGACAACACTTGCCATCAATTAACACAAGACGAGTAGTGAACGAAACTCAGGCTCCAATGAGCTCAACAGGAAGCTTCCTGACCCCTGATCCCAAACTGGGGCAGGGCCGGAGGTCATCCACCTATATACCACAGGCAGAGCCATCAGTGAGGCCTACGAAGACTGCGCTGCCCCTGACTGCCTGGGATCAGTTTGCCCAGGTTCAGTGAGGTCTACGCTGCCCCTGACTGCCTGGGATCCGCTCGCCCAGGCTCAGTGAGGCCTACGCTGTCCCTGACTGCCTGGAATCCGCTCGCCCAGGCTGAGTGAGGCCTATGGGGCCTGCGCTGCCCCTGGCTGCCTGGAATCAGTTTGCCCAGGCTCAGTGAGGCCTACGAGGGCTGCGCTGTCCCTGACTGCCTGGGATCAGTTTGCCCAGGTTCAGTGAGGCCTACGGGGCCTGCGCTGCCCCTGACTGCCTGGGATCCGCTCACCCAGGCTCAGTGAGGCCTACGGGACCTGCGCTGCCCCTGACTGCCTGGGATCCGCTCACCCAGGCTCAGTGAGGCCTACGCTGTCCCTGACTGCCTGGGATCCGTTCGCCCAGGCCCAGTGAGGCCTACGAGGGCTGCCCTTTCCCTGAATGCCGGGGATCAGTTTGCCCAGCGGAGGGCAGGGATCAAACTCCCTGGGCAATGGGGACGGATGACTGAATCGCGTGGACGCATCTCTTACCTTCCTGCTCGTCGTATTCCTTGTCGTATTTCACTTTGAAATCCTCGAACTGGGACCGCAGCTACGATTGGGGGAAATGGAATAGAATCCAGTCAGTTCCCAGTCGGAGAATTCCCCCCCCCTCCCCCTCCCCCCCCCCCCCCCCCCACCCCGCGCCCCCACCCATTCTCTCGTTCGGAAGGGACCCTCAAGTTCCTGTCAAACCGCCTCAGGCTAATTTCCGCCATCTTGTCGATGGGCGTTTAATATTCAGATGGTTCAAACTGCCTGACGGGGGGCTGGGGTACATGACGCCAGAGGGTTGGGATCGACAAGGGTCACGCTAGCATAGACTGGGCTGGGCCGAATGGCCTCTTTCTGTTCAGCGTCCATCTTGTTCAAAGCATTAAACGGAGATGGAATCGCATTTGTGTAGCGCCTGTCAGGGTTCCGCACGGCGCCTCACAGCCGGCGAAGTTACACCCTCCGAGGTTGCACTGGGGTTGCAATGTAGGAAACACGGTGGCCGATTTAAGCACAGCAGGATCCCGCAAACCAGCGATCTGACCGTGACACAGATCAATTGTTTTATTTTTTATTTTTTAGCGATGTTGGTTGAGGGATAAATATTGGCCCCAGGACATCGGAGAGATCCTCCCCCACCCCGCCTCTAACGCACCCCACGACCACCGATCCCACCCTCAGTGCCGCATTGGGAGGGTCAGCCTGGATTTGAGTTGTGCGGGGGGGGGGGTGCATGAACCCGTGACCTTCTGGCTCAGGGCTGAGCGAGGGCGACCCAGTGAAAGACACACCCCCAACGTTCGCGAAGGAAAAAGGGCGGGAAGAGCTCAATGGCATTCCCCTGCCCACTAGGCCCGAATCCTTCCTTTCCTCACGAACCCTGACCTTCACGCCGGGCGAGAATTTAGCTTCCATCCACCCTGTCGCGCCATGAAAGGATTCTGTACATTTCGACGTGATCACCTCACGTTCTTCGAGCCCCGCCTCCCCAACCGGTCTCCACGTGTCACTCCCGCCATCTCAAGGGATTAGTCTGGTGATCCTCCGATACGCTCCCTCTTTGGCAAGTATATCCTTCCTTAGGGAAGGAGACCAAAGCTGTCAGGTCACACGGGATCAGAGGTGAGCTGGCAAGATGGATACCGAACTGGCTCGGTCATGGGAGACAGAGGGTAGCGGTGGATGGCTGTTTTTTGGCCTGCTGTGTGCTGTCCCTTTAAGGACAGCCCGCTTAGGCCTAACTTAGGCCTGGATCCTCTGGCTCTGCAAGGCCGGGGTATCGGGGGCTCAAACTTGCCCGCAGGCCTCTCGATTAGGCCCCGTGATTTTCGCCAGGAAAAGGTTTGAGGCCTGCAGGTGGGGTGGGCACCGCCAAAGCGGTTCCCTGGCCCCTCGGGACAGATGGCGGCTAATGCGGAACGGGCCCACGGGCCATTGCAGCCCGCGGGGCGGCCAATCGACCCGTCGGGCCCGTGTCGGACTCCAGGCCTTGCCTTGGGGGCCCTTCCCCCGAAATTCCCGCCGTGAACACTTACCGCAGCTTCGTCCTGGAAGTCGATGTCAAACTTGCGAACGACGGCCGACTGCACGAGGCTGCAGGAGAGGGCAAGGAAGACGAGAGCGAGGCGGAACATTGTGCGAGGGGGGGGGGTGAGAGCTCCACACGAAGGCAGTGTGAGAGGAAAACCTGGCGGGGGAACAGGAAACAGAAAATACCTTTATTAACTCAGAGACCTTCGATCCTCCTCCGCAATTCATTATGATCATGGCTGATCATCAAATACAATACCCTGATTCCACCTTCCCCCCATGTGAACTTGTACAAATTAAGTAATGGCATGATGGGAAAATCGGTCAACTATAGAGAAATACAGCACAGAACAGGCCCTTCGGCCCACGATGTTGCGCCGAACTTTTGTCCTAGGTTAATCATAGAATTTTGGACAATTTTTCATGGCCAATCCACCCAACCTGCACATCTTTGGACTGTGGGAGGAAACCGGAGCACCCGGAGGAAACCCACGCAGTCACGGAGGAAACAGAAAATACCTTTATTAACTCAGAACTCAGTTATTAACTACTTGGTACAATGTAGCTGACCAAGCTATTCCAATATGCCTGACCTCTGTAAATTCTGATAAGATTAACTCCTCATGACCCAGGGCTGTATGGGTAAGACAAGATGGCTCTCCTGTGAGAGAAATTTAGGACAGACAGGCTGCAGAACGGCTCTGTCCTGTGGAAGTAGTTGAGTCGGAAACTTTAGGGACTTTCAAGCGGCTATTGGATGGGTACATGGATCACGGTAGAATGATGGGATCTGTTATTGTCACGAGTAGGCTTCAATGAAGTTACTGTGAAAAGCCCCTAGTCGCCACATTCCGGCGCCTGTCCGGGGAGGCTGGTACGGGAATCGAACCGTGCTGCTGGCCTGCTTGGTCTGCTTTAAAAGCCAGCGATTTAGCCTGGTGAGCTAAACCAGCCCCTATACATTCTATATACATGGGCTGTTTAGCACAGGGCTAAATCTCTGGCTTTGAAAGCAGGCCAGCAGCGCGGGTTCAATTCCCGTAACAGCCTCCCCGAGCAGGCGCCGGAATGTGGCGACTAGGGGCTTTTCACAGTAACTTCATTTGAAGCCTACTCGTGACAATAAGTGACTTTCATTTTTTTTTCACCCATATCCCTTAATCCCTTTACCCCCAAGAGCTATATCTAATTCCTTCTTGAAATTACACAACGTTTTCACCTCAACTACTTCCTGTGGTGGACGAATTCCACAGAGTCACCCCTCTCTCTGGGTGAAGAAATTTCTCCTCACCTCAGTCCTAAAAAGGTTAACCCCTGACCCTCAAACTATGACCCCTAGTTCTGGACTCCCCCCCCGCCATCGGGAACATTCTTTCCGAATCTCCCCTGTCTAATCATAGAACATAGAACATAGAACATTACAGCGCAGTACGGGCCCTTCGGCCCTCGATGTTGCGCCGACCTGTGAAACCATCTGAAGCCTATCTGACCTACACTATTCCATTTTCATCCATATGTCTATCCAGTGACCACTTAAATGCCCTTAAAGTTGGCGAGTCTACTACTGTTGCAGGCAGGGCGTTCCACACCCCTACTACTCTCTGAGTAAGAAACTGCCTCTGACATCTGTCCTATATCTACCACCCCTCAATTTAAAGCTATGTCCCCTCGTGTTGGTCATCACCATCCGAGGAAAGAGACTCTCACTGTCCACCCTATCTAACCCTCTGACTATCTTATATGTCTCTATTAAGTCACCTCTCAGCCTTCTCCTCTCTAACGAAAACAACCTCAAGTCCCTGAGCCTTTCCTCGTAAGACCTTCCCTCCATACCAGGCAACATCCTAGTAAATCTCCTCTGAACCCTTTCCAAAGCTTCCACATCCTTCCTATAATGTGGTGACCAGAACTGCTCGCAGTACTCCAGGTAATCCTGTCAGAATTTTATAAGTTTCTATGAGATCCCCTCTCACTCTTCTAAACTCCAATGAATATAATCCTGACCGACTCAATCTCTCCTCATATGGCAGTCCCGCCATCCCAGGAATCAGCCTGGTAAACCTTCGCTGCTCTCCCTCCATCGCAACAACATCCTTCCTCAGATACGGACACCAGTACTGCTCACAATGCTCCAGGTGTGGCCTCACCAACACCCTATACAATTGCAGCAACACATCCCTGCTCCTACACTCAAATCCTCTCGCTTTGAAGGCCAACACACCATTTGCCTTCTTTGCCGCCTGCTGTACCTACGCGCTTACTTTCAGCGACTGATGCACGAGGACACCAAGGTCTCGCTGAGTATCCGCCTCTCTCAATTCACACCCAATCAAATAATAATCTGCTTCCTGTCTTTGTGACCGAAGTGGATAACCTCACATTTATCCACATTGTACTGTATCTGCCGCGCATTTGCCCACTCACTCAGCCTGTCCAAATCCCGCTGAAACATCTCTGCATCCTCCTCACAGTTCACCCTCCCACCCAACTGTGTAACATCTGCAAAGTTGGAGATAATAGAACATAGAACATAGAACAGTACAGCACAGAACAGGCCCTTCGGCCCTCGATGTTGTGCCGAACAATGATCACCCTACTTATACCCACGTAACCCGTATACCCATAACCCAACAATCCCCCCATTAACCTTACACTACGGGCAATTTAGCATGGCCAATCCACCTAACCCGCACATCTTTGGACTGTGGGAGGAAACCGGAGCACCCGGAAGAAACCCACGCACACACGGGGAGGACGTGCAGACTCCACACAGACAGTGACCCAGCCGGGAATCGAACCTGGGACCCTGGAGCTGTGAAGCATTGATGCTAACCACCATGCTACCGTGAGGCATTTAGTTCCCTCGTCCAAATCATTAATATATAATTTTTTTTAAATAAATTTAGAGCACCCAATTCATTTCCAATTAAGGGGCAATTTAGCGTGGCCAATCCACCCAACCTGCACATCTTTGGATTGTGGGGAAACCCACGCACACACGGGGAGAATGTGCAAACTCCACACGGACAGTGACCCAGGGCCGGGATCGAACCCGGGACCTCAGCGCCGTGAGGCAGCAGCGCTAACCCACTGCACCGCCGCGCAGCCCAATCATTAAATATAATGTGAAGAGTTGGGGTCCTGGCACGGATCCCCGCGGTACCCCACTAGCCGCTGCCTGACAATCGGAAAAAGACCCATTTATTCCAACGTTTCGCTTCCTGTGTGCTAACCAGCTGTCGATCCATCTCGAGACACTACCCACAATCCCATGCGCTTTAACTTTACATTTAAATCTGCTGTGTGAGACCTTGTGGAAAGACGTCTGAAAGACTCAATAAACCACATCCACTGGTTCTCCCTGGTCAACTCTACTCTTTACATCTTCAAAGAATTCCAGTAAATTTGTCGAGCATGATTTTCCTTTTGTAAATCCATGCTGACTTTGTTTGATGACACCACTGATTTCCAAATCCTGTGCTATGAAATCCTTGATAATGGACTCCAACAACTTCCCAACCGACGTTGGACTCACTGGTCTATTGTTCCCGGTTTTCTCTCTACCTCCCTGTGGTAAACACTGTTTCACCTGTTTTGCCTTCCCCAGGAAGTCCACATCCGGGGTGTCACTCCCGACTTGGCTCACATCTCCAGGACCGGCCCTGCTCCGTAGGCCACGTCCGACTCCACAAGGCGGACCCGTTGTTGGACAGGGTACACTTGCTCCATGCCAACCCTCAGTATGCCTACGTGGCGTACCCCGACGGCCGGCAAGATACTGTCTCCCTCAGGGACCTGGCACCGTCAGGTTCCACCCATACACACTTCCCCGGCCAGGCGCCATCCTCCCCTCCCTCGGCGCTCCCAACATTAACCCCACCAGGACCATCCCTCCTTCCCCTGCCCACGCAGGAGGATTTCGGCACGCTCCCGGAGTCCCCGACATCAGGCCAGCGTCGACATCGCCGCCACCGTTATGTCGCTCCCAGCGGAATGTCAAGGCACTAGACCGGTTCTAACTGGCACCGGACCTTCAAAAGACATTTTTTTCCCTCTCCTTTCTAATAAAACATAATTTTCACTACTGTATATAGTTCTACACCACCCCCGCCGGACTAATCTTTAACAGGGGGTGAATGTGGTAAACCACGGTTACACCTGTATTAGGTGATGTAAGGTAGGACCTGTACTACGGTTCGCCGGTAGCCCCTGCCTGCTGGCTCCGCCCAGGAAGAGGAGTATAAATATGCCTGTCCTCTATTCAGCAGCCATTTCGCCAGCTGCAGCAGGAGGCCACGCATCTTACTGCAATAAAGCCTCAGTTGTACCCAATCTGAGTCTTTGTACAATTGACCGTGCATCGTTCTCTTTTTTAAATAGCGGGGTTACATTCGCTACCCTCCAATCTTTAGGAACCATTCCCGAGTCCAAAGTAATTTTGGAAAATGATCACCAATGGATCGACTATTTCTAGGGCCACTTTCTTACTCTGGGATGAAGACTATCCTGCCCTGGATATTTATCCGTCTTCAATCCCATTAATAATAATCATAATCTTTATTCTTGTCACAAGTAGGCTTACATTCACACTGCAATGAAGTTACTGTGAAAATCCCCTAGTCGCCACATTCCGGCGCCTGTTCGGGTACACAGAGGGAGAATTCAGAAAGTCCAATTCATCTTAACAAGCACGTCTTTCGGGACTTGTGGGAGGAAACCGGAGCCCCCGGAGGGAACACACGCAGACACGTGGGGGGAGAACGTGCAGACTCCGCACAGACAGTGACCCAAGCCGGGAATCGAACCTGGGACCCTGATGCTGTGAAGCAAGAGTGCTAACCACTGTGCTACCCGTGCAAAAGTCACACCTTATGGAAATACATCAGTCGCACACTCCTATTCGAGCATTATGTTCCCAAAGAAGCATGGGTTGGAGCGTAACCCTCTGTTGTAGCTGCATGCTCTGTTAACACTGGGAGTATGGGAGGGCTCAATTTACTCTTAAGGACCGAATTAATTTAAGAACTAGGTTCCTGAAAGTACAAAGGAGATTCAAGCAATTTGACTTGAAAGGGTAAAATTCAAAGATGGTAACAATCTCAGAAAAAAGGAATCTGATTCACTGGTATTGGCAGCCGCTGGGTCAGCAATCACAGGGTCAAACGCAAAAGACAAATTTAATTTCCCCAAATCGTTTTCTCTGCTGATATTAATTTCTTTCGGTGTGAGGCGGGGAGATTGAGAAGCTGAAGCTGGGAGTCCGTCAAACTTACACACACACCCCCTATCCCAGACAGCCCGTCAACAGTCACTCACACTGTCCGACAGTGCAGCACTCCCTCAGTACTGACCCTCTGACAGAGCAGCACTCCCTCAGTACTGACCCTCTGACAGTGCAGCACTCCCTCAGTACTGACCCTCTGACAGAGCAGCACTCCCTCAGTACTGACCCTCTGACAGTGCGGCACTCCCTCAGTACTGACCCTCTGACAGTGCGGCACTCCCTCAGTACTGACCCTCTGACAGTGCGGCACTCCCTCAGTACTGACCCTCTGACAGTGCAGCACTCCCTCAGTACTGACCCTCTGACAGTGCAGCACTCCCTCAGTACTGACCCTCTGACAGTGCAGCACTCCCTCAGTACTGACCCTCTGACAGAGCAGCACTCCCTCAGTACTGACCCTCTGACAGTGCAGCACTCCCTCAGTACTGACCCTCTGACAGTGCAGCACTCCCTCAGTACTGACCCTCTGACAGTGCAGCACTCCCTCAGTACTGACCCTCTGACAGTGCGGCACTCCCTCAGTACTGACCCTCTGACAGTGCAGCACTCCCTCAGTACTGACCCTCTGACAGTGCGGCACTCCCTCAGTACTGACCCTCTGACAGTGCAGCACTCCCTCAGTACTGACCCTCTGACAGTGCGGCACTCCCTCAGTACTGACCCTCTGACAGTGCAGCACTCCCTCAGTACTGACCCTCTGACAGTGCAGCACTCCCTCAGTACTGACCCTCTGACAGCGCAGCACTCCCTCAGTACTGACCCTCTGACAGTGGAGCACTCCCTCAGTACTGACCCTCTGACAGTGCAGCACTCCCTCAGTACTGACCCTCTGACAGTGCGGCACTCCCTCAGTACTGACCTTCTGACAGTGGAGCACTCCCTCAGTACTGACCCTCTGACAGTGCAGCACTCCCTCAGTACTGACCCTCTGACAGTGCGGCACTCCCTCAGTACTGACCTTCTGACAGTGGAGCACTCCCTCAGTACTGACCCTCTGACAGTGCGGCACTCCCTCAGTACTGACCTTCTGACAGTGGAGCACTCCCTCAGTACTGACCTTCTGACAGTGGAGCACTCCCTCAGTACTGACCCTCTGACAGTGCGGCACTCCCTCAGTACTGACCCTCTGACAGTGCAGCACTGCCTCAGTACTGACCCTCTGACAGTGCAGCACCCCCTCAGTACTGACACTCTGACAGTGCAGCGCTCCCTCAGTACTGACCCTCTGACAGTGCAGCATTCCCTCAGTACTGACCCTCTGACAGTGCAGCACTCCCTCAGTACTGACACTCTGACAGTGCAGCGCTCCCTCAGTACTGACCCTCTGACAGTGCAGCGCTCCCTCAGTACTGACCCTCTGACAGTGCAGCATTCCCTCAGTACTGACCCTCTGACAATGCAGCACTCCCTCGGTACAGACCCTCTGACAGTGCAGCACTCCCTCAGTACTGACACTCTGACAGTGTAGCGCTCCCTCAGTACTGACCCTCTGACAGTGCGGCACTCCCTCAGTACTGACCCTCTGACAGTGCAGCACTCCCTCAGCACTGACCCTCTGGCACGTGGCCCACGTCGGTCACTCACCCTCGGAGTCTGTCAGCCCGATGCCGGCAGCTTAAGCAGACGCTGGAGCTGATTGGCTCCTTTATACTTTAACGAGGGCGCCTCCTCCACCAAACGCAGACCACCCCTTTCAATCCGGGGACCAATGGGGGAGCTGAGGAAGCCGATGGTCATCGCAACATCGAAGGCGGGAAAAAGAACAGTCAGGGGTCAAATTCTTATCTTTATTTCAGCATCAGGAAAACCGTTTGCAAACAGCTTCCTCATTTTCTAATCGATAATCTCTCCGTGCCCCGAGACAGCGGCATTCGTCCCCCTCGGAAATCCCCACAGAGACCGGGGGGGGAGGGGTGGTGGTGGAGTTAAACATTAATCCTTAACTCTCGTTCGGATCAACACAGGGTGGTCGAGAGACAAAGCAAATAATCACCTCCTAAACAAAGCGGCTGAATTTCCGTGGCGCCTTTCACTCCGCAGGCCGTCCCACGAAACGTCTCAGCCAATGAGCTACCTGCAACGAGCAGACCCGCGGTTGTCATGGCAACATGGCGGCCATTTTGTGACGCAGCAATATCTCGTAGGCCGCAATGTGAGACTCACCCGGAGCGTGTGGAGGGGGAAATATTGGTTGGGTCTCCGGAGAGAATTGACTCGTTCTTCTCCGGAATGATAGCTGAGGGCGGAATTCTGCAATTCCCCTGCTGGAGGGGCAAGGAGGGGGGCAGGAGGAGGAGGAGCGTGCTGCACTGTCGGAGGGTCAGTACTGAGGGAGTGCTGCTCTGTCAGAGGGTCAGTACTGAGGGAGTGCCGCACTGTCAGAGGGTCAGTACTGAGGGAGTGCTGCACTGTCGGAGGGTCAGTACTGAGGGAGTGCCGCACTGTCAGAGGGTCAGTACTGAGGGAGTGCTGCACTGTCAGAGGGTCAGTACTGAGGGAGTGCTGCACTGTCAGAGGGTCAGTACTGAGGGAGTGCTGCACTGTCAGAGGGTCAGTACTGAGGGAGTGCTGCACTGTCAGAGGGTCAGTACTGAGGGAGTGCTGCTCTGTCAGAGGGTCAGTACTGAGGGAGTGCCACACTGTCAGAGGGTCAGTACTGAGGGAGTGCTGCACTGTCAGGAGGGTCAGTACTGAGGGAGTGCCGCACTGTCAGAGGGTCAGTACTGAGGGAGTGACGCACTGTCAGAGGGTCAGTACTGAGGGAGTGCTGCACTGTCAGAGGGTCAGTACTGAGGGAGTGCGCACTGTCAGAGGGTCAGTACTGAGGGAGTGCCGCACTGTCAGAGGGTCAGTACTGAGGGAGTGCTGATCTGTCAGAGGGTCAGTACTGAGGGAGTGCCGCACTGTCAGAGGGTCAGTACTGAGGGAGTGCTGCACTGTCAGAGGGTCAGTACTGAGGGAGTGCCGCACTGTCAGAGGGTCAGTACTGTGGGAGCGCTGCACTGTCAGAGGGTCAGTACTGAGGGAGCTGCTGCACTGTCAGAGGGTCAGTACTGAGGGAGTGCTGCACTGTCAGAGGGTCAGTACCTGAGGGAGTGCTGCACTGTCAGAGGGTCAGTACTGAGGGAGTGCTGCACTGTCAGAGGGTCAGTACTGAGGGAGTGCTGCATTGTCAGAGGGTCAGTACTGAGGGAGTGCCGCACTGTCAGAGGGTCAGTACTGAGGGAGTGCTGCACTGTCAGAGGGTCAGTACTGAGGGAGTGCCGCACTGTCAGAGGGTCAGTACTGAGGGAGTGCTGCACTGTCAGAGGGTCAGTACTGAGGGAATGCTGCACTGTCAGAGGGTCAGTACTGAGGGAGTGCCGCACTGTCAGAGGGTCAGTACTGAGGGAGTGCCGCACTGTCAGAGGGTCAGTACTGAGGGAGTGCTGCACTGTCAGAGGGTCAGTACTGAGGGGAGTGCCGCACTGTCAGAGGGTCAGTACTGAGGGAGTGCCGCACTGTCAGAGGGTCAGTACTGAGGGAGTGCTGCACTGTCAGAGGGTCAGTACTGAGGGAGTGCTGCACTGTCAGAGGGTCAGTACTGAGGGAGTGCCGCACTGTCAGAGGGTCAGTACTGAGGGAGTGCTGCACTGTCAGAGGGTCAGTACTGAGGGAGTGCCGCACTGTCAAAGGGTCAGTACTGAGGGAGTGCTGCACTGTCAGACGGTCAGTACTGAGGGAGTGCCGCACTGTCAGAGGGTCAGTACTGAGGGAGTGCCGCACTGTCAGAGGGTCAGTACTGAGGGAGTGCTGCACTGTCAGAGTGTCAGTACTGAGGGAGTGCCGCACTGTCAGAGGGTCAGTACTGAGGGAGTGCTGCACTGTCAGACGGTCAGTACTGAGGGAGTGCCGCACTGTCAGAGGGTCAGTACTGAGGGAGTGCCGCACTGTCAGAGGGTCAGTACTGAGGGAGTGCGGCACTGTCAGAAGGTCAGTACTGAGGGAGTGCTGCACTGTCAGAGGGTCAGTACTGAGGGAGTGCTGCACTGTCAGAGGGTCAGTACTGAGGGAGTGCTGCACTGTCAGAGGGTCAGTACTGAGGGAGTGCTGCACTGTCAGAGGGTCAGTACTGAGGGAGTGCTGCACTGTCAGAGGGTCAGTACTGAGGGAGTGCCGCACTGTCAGAGGGTCAGTACTGAGGGAGTGCTGCACTGTCAGAGGGTCAGTACTGAGGGAGTGCTGCACTGTCAGAGGGTCAGTACTGAGGGAGTGCCTACACTGTCAGAGGGTCAGTACTGAGGGAGTGCCGCACTGTCAGAGGGTCAGTACTGAGGGAGTGCTGCACTGTCAGAGGGTCAGTACTGAGGGAGTGCCGCACTGTCAGAGGGTCAGTACTGAGGGAGTGCTGCACTGTCAGAGGGTCAGTACTGAGGGAGTGCTGCACTGTCAGAGGGTCAGTACTGAGGGAGTGCTGCACTGTCAGAGGGTCAGTACTGAGGGAGTGCTGCACTGTCAGAGGGTCAGTACTGAGGGAGTGCCGCACTGTCAGAGGGTCAGTACTGAGGGAGTGCCGCACTGTCAGAGGGTCAGTACTGAGGGAGTGCCGCACTGTCAGAGGGTCAGTACTGAGGGAGTGCCGCACTGTCAGAGGGTCAGTACTGAGGGAGTGCTGCACTGTCAGAGGGTCAGTACTGAGGGAGTGCTGCACTGTCAGAGGGTCAGTACTGAGGGAGTGCTGCACTGTCAGAGGGTCAGTACTGAGGGAGTGCTGCACTGTCAGAGGGTCAGTACTGTTGGGTGATACTTTATCTCAGTTGGCTGGACAGCGGGTTCAATGATGCGGAGCGTTGCTAATAGCGCGGGCTCGATTCCCCGCACCCACCAAGTTTATCCATGTCGGCCCCACCTTCTCAACCCAACTCTCGCCTGAGGTGTGCTGAGCCTCGTGTTTCAATCACCACCAATCAGCTCTCTCTCTCTCTCGAAGGGGAGAGCAGCCTCTGGTCCTCCGAGAGTTTGGCCAGATCGGCACTGCGGCCTATATTCTTCGAGCGGCCATTTTGAGATTCTCTCGAGGCCTCCATCTCGATTTCCGTGGGGTGGGGTGGGGGGGGGGGGCGAAGGGGGGAATGTTCTGGCCATTTTGAATTTCCTCCATCAATGTGTGAAGCTGTCACTTTGTGACTTCTTCTGTTATCTGGGTCTTGGCAACGGTTTAATGTGTTTGGTTGCCTTTGAGAGATAAGATAGCAGAGCCAGCAATCGCTAAACCGTCTGATATATAATGAGTTTATTAATTTGAAGCCGACCACAATGACTTCAAAATAATCTCCTCAGCCATGTGTCGAAGACAGATTAAAAACTCATTGTGCAAAGTACGGCCTGTCGTTGACCACAAGAAGGGTATAACGTTTGCCATATTGGATCAAAAACATCCAGTGGATAGTGCAGGGGTGGGCAAACTTTTCCGTGCAAGGGCCACATTCAGAAATTCACAATTTTAAAGGGCCGCATAGTATATTAAGTAAAATAATTACTTCACCCGGTTATGATTCTGGGCGCCTCATATAGAACATAGAACAGTACAGCACAGAACAGGCCCTTCGGCCCTCGATGTTGTGCCGAGCCATGATCACCCTACTCAAACCCACGTATCCACCCTATACCCGTAACCCCTCCCTTGAACTTACTTTTTTTAGGACACTACGGGCAATTTAGCACGGCCAATCAACCTAACCTGCACATCTTTCGACTGTGGGAGGAAACCGGAGCACCCGGAGGAAACCCACGCACACAGGGGGAGGACGTGCAGACTCCACACAGACAGTGACCCAGCCGGGAAACGAACCTGGGACCTGGGACCCTGGAGCTGTGAAGCATTTATGCTAACCACCATGCTACCGTGCTGCCCCAATAATGATGCTCTTTTTAATGAGTGGCGTACTACCCCATCAGCGTCGCCAATTAGGTTGCCAAATTAACTAGATATGGCAGTTATTAATGATAATATTGCTTTTCAGAGTCGGCAGGTATCAAATGATACCACCTCAAGGCATATCGATCAAAGACCAACCAGTTCATAGAATTTACAGTGTAGAAGGAGGCCATTCAGCCCATCGAGTCTGCACCGGCTCTTGGAAAGAGCACCCTACCCAAGGTCAACACCTCCACCTTATCCCCATAACCCAGTAACCCCACCCAACACTAAGGGCAATTTTGGACACTAAGGGGCAATTTATCACGGCCAATCCACCTAACCTGCACATCTTTGGACTGTGGGAGGAAACCGGAGCACCCGGAGGAAACCCACGCACACACGGGGAGGACGTGCAGACTCCTCACAGACAGTGACCCAAGCCGGGAACCGAACCTGGGACCCTGGAGCTGTGAAGCAATTGTGCTGTCCGCAATGCTACCGTGCTGCCCTTAGTCAGTTCAAGTTCAAAGATACTTTATTTACACACAAGGATGACTTCGACATGCAACGTAAAACACTACAAGTTAAACTACACCTAACAACTACAATAACCTGAACTTAACTTCAGGGCGGCCGGCTCGATGCAGATGGACAAGGCCTCTGTCCGGGTCTTGCGTGGCTGGGTGGAGGAAGTGGCTCTGTTTCTGCTGGGCTCATCCATCTGGTAGCGATCGTTGAACTTGTCTTCTGGGCGTGATGCCACACTTGGTTTTTGGCATAGGCCGGGGCCAAGAGAGACCGAGCACATGGCTGTGTCTCTTTTTGTCCCTCTGGGGTTTCGCACTCTTTTGGGGCGGTCCTTACCTTTGGACCCAATAGGCCGACTGGTAGATAGGGACGACACCGTACTGGACGCAACAAGAAGGAAATGGGAGGACAACCTGGGGATGGAGATAGGGTGGGGACTCTGGAGTGAAGCACTGCATAGGGTCAACTCCACCTCCACGTGCGCAAGGCTCAGCCTGTCGCAACTAAAAGTGGTACATAGAGCCCACTTAACGAGAAACCGTATGAGTAGGTTCTTCCCGGAGGTGGAGGACAGATGTGAACGGTGCCAAAGAGGCCCGGCCAACCACGCCCACATGTTCTGGTCTTGCCCCAGACTTGTGGAGTACTGGACATCCTTCTTCGAGGCTATGTCCAAAGTGGTGGGAGTGAGGGTGGAGCCATGCCCGATAGTGGCGGTCTTCGGGGTTTCAGACCAGCCAGATCTATTCCTGGGGAGGAGGGCGGACGCCCTTGCCTTTGCCTCCCTGATCGCCCGCCGTAGAATCCTGTTTGGCTGGCGGTCAGCAGCACCGCCCAGAGCTGCAGACTGGCTGTCCGACCTCCTCGGAATCTCTCCAAATGGAGAAAATCAAATTCGCCGTCCGAGGGTCGGACGACGGCTTCCACAGAACGTGGGAGCCATTCACGCGACTGTCCCGGGACCTGTTTGTGGCCAACGAACAAGAGGAAGAATAGTCGGGTGGCCAAGAATCAGGGGGAAATGGACGGGAATCGGGGGAAGGTAGCCGGGGGGAGGGGGGGGGGGGGGCTAGGGGCTCGGTAGGGGGGTTTGCTGGCAAGCCAAGGCCCAAAACCAAACTATAATATAAATGCCTATAAACATGTGCCTAGGCCATATGGGGAATGTAAAATATGTATGCTGGCTAAAGGGGGCGGCCACAATTGTTGTTATGAAGATGCTTACCTGTAAATATTCATGCTAAATTTTTGTGTTTTCTTTTTTTTTTCTCTCTAATAATTTGTAATTTGTCATATATAAAATATGAAAACTCAATAAAAAACATTTTAAAAAAAAGCTTTGGACCCAATAATTGGACAGGCTTCGATCACTGCCTTCTATTTTGGCCAATAAAGGGGCGGGTGCCTTGATGGCTGGGCGTGTCCTTAGCGGTCATTGACCTTGGCGGTTTGGGCTCCCTGAGTAAAGGGAGTGACGCCAATTAGTCTGTATCTGTATCGGGTACCTGAGCACAGTTCTTTTGTTCTGGGGAAATGGACCATTAGAAAGCAAACGAGCGGGGGTTTTGATCATGTCTAGCTATCTAGGTTGCAAATACACACAAGCTCTGAGTGTGTCTGAGTCCAAGGTTGGCCATAATTCCCATGGTCCTTTGCAGGTGGCCATCTGAGATGGCTACATCATGTGGGGGTGGGACTGGACTGTGGCCAGCCTGCCTAGTCGGCGAACCTGGAGGCGATTAGGTTTCCCCGTGCTAGACGGCCCAGGCGCACGCGCGCCCTGCGTCCGCCTGCGGAGGCCTGAGCTCCTCGCCCCGCCCACCCTCGCCACACCCTCCTCGTGCATCCTCCCCCCTGCGGCACGTCGCCCCTCCCCCTCGTCTGCGCGATGTTGTGGAAGGCGCAGCAGGCCCCGCCGCGACGTGGGGGACGCCTGTACTGGAGAGGGCCAGGCTTCGGGCCTACATCTTCGGGACGCTTATTGGCCGCTCGATCACGCCCCTGGCCGCCGCGCGAGCGCTGTTGTCGTGGTTCTCCGCGCCGGTCTGCGGGCTCCAGACAGGCGTCGTTAGCCACGACCTTAGCGACTAACCCCTGTCGCTCCTGAGCCAACACTTCACGCAAGGGACGTCTCGAAGGTGCCTCTCATTCCGTTAATGAATGGCGCACCCTAACATGCCCCTGGACCTGGGGCATGCCTGCCACGGCGGTGAATCCTGCTGCCCGGGAAACCTGGTTGGCTTGGTCCACATCGTGGCTGATATATTGTGCGATCCAGGCCGCCATTACTGCCTGGAAGCATCTGTGCATGTTTGTCAGCGATATCCCAGACAGGTCCCCACCTGGCCCCATGGGGGTCAAAGTTCAGGGCGACCGTCACCTTGACGACCACTGGGAGACGGTGTCCTCCCCCACCGGTCCGGCAGGTCCTCATCCGACAGACGCTGCCGGTGCACGCGAGGCCTGACGTGGCGCCACCTTCCCACCTCCTCCTCGGCCTGTTGGACGGCCGGCTCTCCGGCCTCGCCGGGCAGGCCCACGTTCTGCAGGGTCCTCCCTGCGCAGCTCCACCTAGTGCTGACTCATGGCCGCCGCGGGCCAGGCAGACGGCCACCATTCCCGGCTGGGCCCCGCAATCCATTGGCCACAGCGGGTAAAGGGCAGACACGGCGAGTGCCCGCGTCCACATCCAGGCCCGACGGGCTACGCGAAGGCCCAGGCCCACCTGGCCCGTGGGTGGGCCGTGCGGTACCCCGCCAGCGAGGGGGGCACCTGGCTGTGGGGTGGGGGGGGGGGGGGGGGGGGGGGAGCACCGTGTGCCGCCTCTGAAAGTCGCGGCCGCACCCTGACTGGGTGGCCTCTTCCCCAGGCTCAGCTTGGGCCCAGCTGGCTCCTGGGAACCGGCAGCCCCGATGACCGTTGTCTTGCCGCCCAGCGTGTGGTGGGAGTCCTCGAGGAGGCCGGGAAGGATGTAGCTGTCGTGGACGCTCCCCGGGAAGCGGACCCACACGTGTATGTCGAGGTTCCCGCCCGAGGCCCTGGAAGGATCCCGAGGGGTAAACGTTCAGGGCTGCGGTGACCCTGACGGCCAACGGGAGCGGGTGTCCTCCTCCTCCTCCGCCAGGGTGTGCCACAGTGCCGCCTCCTGGTTGAGGCGGAGCCTCCTGCCGCACGCACAGTGCGAACCCCCAGCGACGCCTGTGCACCCTGGGCCGTGGCGGGACTCCCCCCCTGGGTCCCTCCCTGGCCTGATGGGCGGCCTGGTCCTCAGGCTGTGGGGCGGGGTCCGGCACATGGGCCGCCGCCTCGGGCATCAGCTGATGCTGCTGCTGCCGCCGTCTCCGGTGCAGGCCGCCCGGCCTAGTAGCAGGCCCAAGGGCCTGTGCTGAGACCAAAATCCGTGCCGTAGCGTTCAATATCGGTCAGGCATTGGGAAAGGGTGTTCGACTGACAAACAGGGGTGGCTCCCACCGCGGGACCCTCCATTGATCCTCCTCCCACTCAGAACACCCACTCCACGCCCCCCTCCCCCTACCCTGAAACCCGGAAACCTGCTCGTAACGCCAACTGGACCGGGTGTTGGTCACCGCCCCGTGGCACACACCCACCCTCCGTGGCCGTGTCCCATCCCCTGGTAGTTCCGATCTCGGCTGCTGCGTGTGTCCAGGCATCGCGGTCTGATTGGGATGCTGGGTAATGACTCCCACATGCTACATAGCCCGCCTACCCACGGGAATCCACTCGGGTCCTGCGCCGTCCTCAGGTCAGTCCTCTACAGAGGAAACAGGACAAATCCAACCCCGCCAATTACCGCCCTATCCGTCCGCTCTCCCTCATCAGCAAAGTGATGGAAGGAGTCATCAACAGAGCTATCAAGCGGCACTGACTCAGCAATAACCTGCTCACGGACACTCAGTTTGGGTTCCGCCCAGGGGTCACTCAGCTCCTGACCTCATTACAGCCTTGGGTTAAACATGGACAAAAGAGCTGAACTCCCGAGGTGAGGTGAGAGTGACTGCCCTTTGACCTCAAGGCAGCGTTTGACCGAGTGTGGCATCAAGGAGCCCGAGCTAAACTGGAGTCAATGGGAATCAGGGGGGAAACTCTCCGCTGGTTGGAGTCATACCCGGCACAAAGGAAGATGGTTGTGGTGGTTGGAGGCCAATCACCTCAGCTCCAGGATGTCATAATATACACCAGTATATCACGGTGCAGACACACACTGATGGACACACACACGGACCAATCAACATGTACAAACACCGCAGCCAATCACCAATTAGAATACACACACTGTAAAGGCAGAGGGCACCACGGTTCCCGCTCATTCTGGGTGCTGCCTCTGAGCGTAACAAGAACTCATCCAGCCCAGCACAGACTCACACCACGTGCTGAGAGAGTCAACTGGTTCGGACAGGCTTAGGTCTCTAGTTTAAATTAGCATCATTTAGACCCACAGTCATCGTGTGTTAGTTAGTTAGAAGTTAGTTAATAAAATTGAGTTGGACCTTCATCAGTGTTGGAAGTGTCTGTTCGTCTCTCAAGTCTACACGAGCCAACACTTCACAAGATATCACTGCAGGGGTTCCTCAGGGGAGTGTCCTAGGCCCCAACCATCTCCAGCTGCTTCATCAATGACCTCCCTTCCATCATAAGGTCAGAAGTGGGGGTGTTTGCGGATGACTGCACAATGTTCAGCACCATTCGCGACTCCTCAGATACTGAATCAGTCCGTGTCCAAATGCAGCAAAACCTGGACAATATCCAGGCTCGGGGCTGACAAGGGGCAAGTTAGATTCACGCCACACAAGTGCCAGGCAATGACCAACTCCAAGAGAGAATCAAACCATCGCCCCTTGACATTCAATGGCGTTACCATCGCTGAATCCCCCACAATCAACATCCAGGGGGTCCCCATTGATCAGAAACTGACCTGAGCCCAGCCACATTAATACTGTGGCTACCAGAGTTTCAGCTGTGAAGAAAGATTGGATAGACTGGGGTTGTTTTCCCGGCAGCAGAGGAGGCTGAGGAGGGTGGGGGGCAGGATTGAGATGTATAAAATGATGAGGGTCACAGATAGAGGAGACAGGAAGAAACGTTTCCCCTGGGTGGAGGGATCAATGAGCAGGGGGCAGAGATTTAAGGTGAGGGGGGCAGGAGGTTTCGAGGGGATGTGAGGGAAAAACCATTTCACCCAGAGGGGTGGTGGGGGTCTGGAACTCGC
>NC_052176.1:5748477-5771813 GCF_902713615.1 Scyliorhinus canicula | reverse complement strand
CAGAGGGTCAGTACTGAGGGAGTGCTGCACTGTCAGAGGGTCAGTACTGACGGAGTGCTGCACTGTCAGAGGGTCAGTACTGAGGGCGTGCCGAACTGTCAGAGGGTCAGTACTGAGGGAGTGCCGCACTGTCAGAGGGTCAGTACTGAGGGAAGTGCCGCACTGTCATAGGGTCAGTACTGAGGGAGTGCCGCACTGTCAGAGGGTCAGTACCTGAGGGAGTGCCGCACTGTCAGAGGGTCAGTGCTGAGGGAGTGCTGCACTGTCAGAGGGTCAGTACTGAGGGAGTGCCGCACTGTCAGAGGGTCAGTACTGAGGGAGCGCCGCACTGTCAGAGGGTCAGTACTGAGGGAGTGTCGCACTGTCAGAGGGTCAGTACTGACGGAGCGCTGATCTGTCAGAGGGTCAGTACTGAGGGAGTGCCGCACTGTCAGAGGGTCAGTACTGAGGGAAAGCCGCACTTTCAGAGGGTCAGTACTGAGGGAGTGCTGCACTGTCAGAGGGTCAGTACTGAGGGAGTGCCGCACTGTCAGAGGGTCAGTACTGAGGGAGTGCTGCACTGTCAGACGTCAGTACTGAGGGAGTGCCGCACTGTCAGAGGGTCAGTACTGAGGGAGTGCCGCACTGTCAGAGGGTCAGTACTGAAGGAGTGCTGCACTGTCAGAGGGTCAGTACTGAGGGAGCGCTGCACTGTCAGACGGTCAGTACTGAGGGAGTGCCGCACTGTCAGAGGGTCAGTACTGAGGGAATGCCGCACTGTCAGAGGGTCAATACTGAGGGAGTGCTGCACTGTCAGAGGGTCAGTACTGAGGGAATGCCGCACTGTCAGAGGGTCAATACTGAGGGTGTGCCGCACTGTCAGAGGATCAGTACTGTGGGAGCGCTGCACTGTCAGAGGGTCAGTACTGAGGAAGCGCTGATCTGTCAGAGGGTCAGTACTGAGGGAGTGCCGCACTGTCAGAGGGTCAGTACTGAGGGAGTGCAGCACTGTCAGAAAGTCAGTACTGAGGTAGCGCTGCACTGTCAGAGGGTCAGTACTGAGGGAGTGCCGCACTGTCAGAAGGTCAGTACTGAGGGAGGGCCGCACTGTCAGAGGGTCAGTACTGAGGGAGTGCCGCACTGTCAGAGGGTCAGTACTGAGGGAGTGCCGCACTGTCAGAGGGTCAGTACTGAGGGAGTGCCTACACTGTCAGAGGGTCAGTACTGAGTGGAGTGCTGCACTGTCAGAAGGGTCAGTACTGAGGGAGTGCCGCACTGTCAGAGGGTCAGTTCTGAGGGAGTGCTGCACTGTCAGCGGGTCAGTACTGAGGGAGCGCTGCACTGTCAGAGGGTCAGTACTGAGGAAGTGCTGCACTGTCAGAGGGTCAGTACTGAGGGAGTGCTGCACTGTCAGAGGGTCAGTACTGAGGGAGTGCTGCACTGTCAGAGGGTCAGTACTGAGGGAGTGCGCACCTGTCAGAGGGTCAGTACTGGGGAGTGCCTGCACTGTCAGAGGGTCAGTACTGAGGGAGTGCTGCACTGTCAGAGGGTCAGTACTGAGGGAGTGCCGCACTGTCAGAGGGTCAGTACTGAGGGAGTGCCGCACTGTCAGCGGGTCAGTACTGAGGGAGTGCCGCACTGTCAGAGGGTCAGTACTGACGGAGTGCCGCACTGTCAGAGGGTCAGTACTGAGGGAGTAGCCTGCACAGTCAGAGGGTCAGTACTGAGGGAGGCTGCACTGTCAGAGGGTCAGTACTGAGGGAGTGCCGCACTGTCAGAGGGTCAGTACTGAGGGAGCGCTGCACTGTCAGAGGGTCAGTACTGTGGGAGCGCTGCACTGTCAGAGGGTCAGTACTGAGGGAGCGCTACACTGTCAGAGGGTCAGTACTGAGGGAGTGCTGATCTGTCAGAGGGTCAGTACTGAGGGAGTGCCGCACTGTCAGAGGGTCAGTACTGAGGGAGTGCTGCACTGTCAGAGGGTCAGTACTGAGGGAGTGCCGCACTGTCAGAGGGTCAGTACTGAGGGAGTGCTGCATGCCAGAGGGTCAGTACTGAGGGAGTGCTGCATTGCCAGAGGGTCAGTACTGAGGGAGTGCTGCACTGTCAGAGGGTCAGTACTGAGGCAGTGCTGCACTGTCAGAGGGTCAGTACTGAGGGAGTGCTGCATTGCCAGAGGGTCAGTACTGAGGGAGTGCTGCACTGTCAGAGGGTCAGTACTGAGGGAGTGCTGATCTGTCAGAGGGTCAGTACTGAGGGAGTGCCGCACTGTCAGAGGGTCAGTACTGAGGGAGTGCTGCACTGTCAGAGGGTCAGAACTGAGGGAGCGCTGCACTGTCAGAGGGTCAGTACTGAGGTAGCGCTGCACTGTCAGAGGGTCAGTACTGAGGGAGTGCCGCACTGTCAGAAGGTCAGTACTGAGGGAGGGCCGCACTGTCAGAGGGTCAGTACTGTAGGAGTGCCGCACTGTCAGAGGGTCTGTACTGAGGGAGTGCCGCACTGTCAGAGGGTCAGTACTGAGGGAGTGCCGCACTGTCAGAGGGTCAGTACTGAGTGAGTGCTGCACTGTCAGAAGGTCAGTACTGAGGGAGTGCCGCACTGTCAGAGGGTCAGTTCTGAGGGAGTGCTGCACTGTCAGCGGGTCAGTACTGAGGGAGCGCTGCACTGTCAGAGGGTCAGTACTGAGGAAGTGCTGCACTGTCAGAGGGTCAGTACTGAGGGAGTGCTGCACTGTCAGAGGGTCAGCACTGAGGGAGTGCTGCACTGTCAGAGGGTCAGTACTGAGGGAGTGCTGCACCGTCAGAGGGTCAGTACTGGGGGAGTGCTGCACTGTCAGAGGGTCAGTACTGAGGGAGTGCCGCACTGTCAGAGGGTCTGTACTGAGGGAGTGCTGCACTGTCAGAGGTTCAGTACTGAGGGAGTGCCGCACTGTCAGAGGGTCAGTACTGAGGGAGTGCTGCACTGTCAGAGAGTCAGTACTGAGGGAGCGGCGCACTGTCAGAGGGTCAGTACTGAGGGAGTGCTGCACTGTCAGAGGGTCAGTACTGAGGGAGTGCTGCACTGTCAGAGGGTCAGTACTGAGGGAGTGCCGCACTGTCAGAGGGTCAGTACTGAGGGAGTGCCGCACTGTCAGAGGGTCAGTACTGAGGAGTGCCGCACTGTCAGAGGGTCAGTACTGAGGGAGAGCCGCACTGTCAGAGGGTCAGTACTGAGGGAGAGCTGCACTGTCAGGGGGTCAGTACTGAGGGAGTGCCGCACTGTCAGAGGGTCAGTGCTGAGGGAGTGCCGCACAGTCAGAGGGTCAGTACTGTGGGAGTGCCGCACTGTCAGAGGGTCAGTACTGAGGGAGTGCCGCACTGTCAGAGGGTCAGTACTGAGGGAGCGCTACACTGTCAGAGGGTCAGTACTGAGGGAGTGCTGATCTGTCAGAGGGTCAGTACTGAGGGAGTGCCGCACTGTCAGAGGGTCAGTACTGAGGGAGTGCTGCACTGTCAGAGGGTCAGTACTGAGGGAGTGCCGCACTGTCAGAGGGTCAGTACTGTGGGAGCGCTGCACTGTCAGAGGGTCAGTACTGAGGGAGCGCTACACTGTCAGAGGGTCAGTACTGAGGGAGTGCTGCACTGTCAGCGGGTCAGTACCTAGGGAGTGGTGCACTGTCAGAGGGTCAGTACTGAGGCAGTGCTGCACTGTCAGAGGGTCAGTACTGAGGGAGTGCTGCATTGCCAGAGGGTCAGTACTGAGGGAGTGCTGCACTGTCAGAGGGTCAGTACTGAGGGAGTGCTGATCTGTCAGAGGGTCAGTACTGAGGGAGTGCCGCACTGTCAGAGGGTCAGTACTGAGGGAGTGCTGCACTGTCAGAGGGTCAGAACTGAGGGAGCGCTGCACTGTCAGAGGGTCAGTACTGAGGGAGTGCCGCACTGTCAGAGTGTCAGTACTGAGGGAGCGCCGCACTGTCAGAGGGTCAGTACTGAGTGAGTGCTGCACTGTCAGAAGGTCAGTACTGAGGGAGTGCCGCACTGTCAGAGGGTCAGTACTGAGGGAGTGCCGCACTGTCAGAGGGTCAGTACTGAGGGAGTGCTGCACTGTCAGAAGGTCAGTACTGAGGGAGTGCTGCACTGTCAGAGTGTCAGTACTGAGGGAGTGCCGCACTGTCAGAGGGTCAGTACTGAGGGAGTGCTGCACTGTCAGAGGGGTCAGTACTGAGGGAGTGCCGCACTGTCAAAGGGTCAGTACTGAGGGAGTGCTGCACTGTCAGACGGTCAGTACTGAGGGAGTGCCGCACTGTCAGAGGGTCAGTACTGAGGGAGTGCCGCACTGTCAGAGGGTCAGTACTGAGGGAGTGCTGCACTGTCAGAGTGTCAGTACTGAGGGAGTGCCGCACTGTCAGAGGGTCAGTACTGAGGGAGTGCTGCACTGTCAGACGGTCAGTACTGAGGGAGTGCCGCACTGTCAGAGGGTCAGTACTGAGGGAGTGCCGCACTGTCAGAGGGTCAGTACTGAGGGAGTGCCGGCACTGTCAGAAGGTCAGTACTGAGGGAGTGCTGCACTGTCAGAGGGTCAGTACTGAGGGAGTGCTGCACTGTCAGAGGGTCAGTACTGAGGGAGTGCTGCACTGTCAGAGGGTCAGTACTGAGGGAGTGCTGCACTGTCAGAGGGTCAGTACTGAGGGAGTGCTGCACTGTCAGAGGGTCAGTACTGAGGGAGTGCCGCACTGTCAGAGGGTCAGTACTGAGGGAGTGCTGCACTGTCAGAGGGTCAGTACTGAGGGAGTGCGCACTGTCAGAGGGTCAGTACTGAGGGAGTGCTGCACCTGTCAGAGGGTCAGTACTGAGGGAGGGCCGCACTGTCAGAGGGTCAGTACTGAGGGAGTGCCGCACTGTCAGAGGGTCATTACTGAGGGAGTGCCGCACTGTCAGAGGGTCAGTACTGAGGGAGTGCTGCACTGTCAGAGGGTCAGTACTGAGGGAGTGCCGCACTGTCAGAGGGTCAGTACTGAGGGAGTGCTGCACTGTCAGAGGGTCAGTACTGAGGGAGTAGCCTGCACTGTCAGAGGGTCAGTACTGAGGGAGTGCTGCACTGTCAGTGGGTCAGTACTGAGGGAGTGCCGCACTGTCAGTGGGTCAGTACTGAGGGAGTGCCGCACTGTCAGAGGGTCAGTACTGAGGGGGTGCCGCACTGTCAGAGAGTCAGTACTGAGGGAGTGCCGCACTGTCAGAGGGTCAGTACTGAGGGAGGGCTGCACTGTCAGAGGGTCAGTACTGAGGAGTGCTGCACTGTCAGAGGGTCAGTACTGAGGGAGTGCTGCACTGTCAGAGGGTCAGTACTGTTGGGTGATACTTTATCTCAGTTGGCTGGACAGCGGGTTCAATGATGCGGAGCGTTGCTAACAGCACGGGCTCGATTCCCCGCACCCACCGAGTTTATCCATGTCGGCCCCACCTTCTCAACCCAACTCTCGCCTGAGGAGTGCTGAGCCTCGGGTGTCAATCACCACCAATCAGCTCTCTCTCTCTCGAAGGGGAGAGCTGCCTCTGGTCCTCCGAGAGTTTGGCCAGATCGGCACTGCGGCCTATACTCTTCGAGCGGCCATTTTGAGATTCTCTCGAGGCCTCCATCTCGATTTCCGGAGGTGGGGGGGGGCGAAGGGGGGAATGTTCTGGCCATTTTGAATTTCCTCCATCAATGTGCGAAGCTGTCACTTTGTGACTTCTTCTGTTATCTGGGTCTTGGCAACGGTTTAATGTGTTTTGTTGCCTTTGACAGATCAGATAGCAGAGCCAGCAATCGCTAAACCGTCTGATATATAATGAGTTTATTAATTTGAAGCCGACCACAGTGAGATCAAAATAATCTCCTCAGCCATGTGTCGAAGACAGATTAAAAACTCACTGTGCAAAGTACGGCCTGTCGTTGACCACAAGAAGGGTATAACATTTGCCAGGTCAGTGGGTACAGGGGAGAGGGTGGGTGGCCATGGGATGGGGAGGGGGGCTAATGTTGCCAATCGGCTCCGGAGACGCCAATAATAGAACATAGAACATAGAACAGTACAGCACAGAACAGGCCCTTCGGCCCTCAATGTTGTGCCGAGCCATGATCACCCTACTCAAACCCACGTATCCACCCTATACCCGTAACACAACAACATCCCCCTTAACCTTACTTTTATTAGGACACTATGGGCAATTTAGCATGGCCAATCCACCTAACCCGCACATCTTTGGACTGTGGGAGGAAACCGGAGCACCCGGAGGAAACCCACGCACACAGGGGGAGGACGTGCAGACTCCACACAGACAGTGACCCAGCCGGGAAACGAACCTGGGACCTGGGACCCTGGAGCTGTGAAGCATTTATGCTAACCACCATGCTACCGTGCTGCCCCAATAATGATGCTCTTTTAATGAGTGGCGTACTACCCCATCAGCGTCGCCAATTAGGTTGCCAAATTAACTAGATATGGCAGTTATTAATGATAATATTGCTTTTCAGAGTCGGCAGGTATCAAATGATACCACCTCAAGGCATATCGATCAAAGACCAACCAGTTCATAGAATTTACAGTGTAGAAGGAGGCCATTCAGCCCATCGAGTCTGCACCGGCTCTTGGAAAGAGCACCCTACCCAAGGTCAACACCTCCACCTTATCCCCATAACCCAGTAACCCCACCCAACACTAAGGGCAATTTTGGACACTAAGGGGCAATTTATCACGGCCAATCCACCTAACCTGCACATCTTTGGACTGTGGGAGGAAACCGGAGCACCCGGAGGAAACCCACGCACACACGGGGAGGACGTGCAGACTCCTCACAGACAGTGACCCAAGCCGGGAACCGAACCTGGGACCCTGGAGCTGTGAAGCAATTGTGCTGTCCGCAATGCTACCGTGCTGCCCTTAGTCAGTTCAAGTTCAAAGGTGGTTTATTTACACACAAGGATGACTTCGACATGCAACGTAAAACACGACAAGTTAAACTACACCTAACAACTACAATAACCTGAACTTAACTTCAGGGCGGCCGGCTCGATGCAGATGGACAAGGCCTCTGTCCGGATCTTGCGTGGCTGGGTGGAGGAAGTGGCTCTGTTTCTGCTGGGCTCATCCATCTGGTAGCGATCGTTGAACTTGTCTTCTGGGCGTGATGCCACACTTGGTTTTTGGTGTAGGCCGGGGCCAAGAGAGACCGAGCACATGGCTGTGTCTCTTTTTGTCCCTCTGGTGTTTCGCGCTCTTTTGGGGCGGTCCTTAGCTTTTGACCCAATAGGCCGACTGGTAGATAGGGACGACACCCTACTGGACGCAACAAGAAGGAAATGGGAGGACGACCTGGGGATGGAGATAGGGTGGGGACTCTGGAGCGAAGCACTGCATAGGGTCAACTCCACCTCCACGTGCGCAAGGCTCAGCCTGACGCAACTAAAAGTGGTACATAGAGCCCACTTAACAAGAAACCCGTATGAGTAGGTTCTTCCCGGAGGTGGAGGACAGATGTGAAGCGGTGCCAAAGAGGCCCGGCCAACCACGCCCACATGTTCTGGTCTTGCCCCAGACTTGTGGAGTACTGGACAGCCTTCTTCGAGGCTATGTCCAAAGTGGTGGGGGTGAGGGTGGAGCCATGCCCGATAGTGGCGGTCTTCGGGGTTTCAGACCAGCCAGATCTATTCCTGGGGAGGAGGGCGGACGCCCTTGCCTTTGCCTCCCTGATCGCCCGCCGTAGAATCCTGTTTGGCTGGCGGTCAGCAGCACCACCCAGAGCTGCAGACTGGCTGTCCGACCTCTCGGAATCTCTCCAAATGGAGAAAATCAAATTCGCCATCCGAGGGTCGGACGACGGCTTCCACAGAACGTGGGAGCCATTCATGCAACTGTTCCGGGACCTGTTTGTGGCCAACGAGCAAGGGGAAGAATAGTCGGGCGGCCAAGAATCCAGGGGGAAATGGACGGGAATCGGGGGAAGGTAGCCGGGGGGAGGGGGGGGGGGGGGCTACGGGCTCGTTATGGGGGTTTGCTGGCAAGTCAAGGCCCAAAACCAAACTATAAATAAATGCCTATAAACATGTGCCTAGGCCATATTGGGGAATGTAAAATATGTATGCTGGCTAAAGGGGGCGGCCACAATTGTTGTTATGAAGATGCTTACCTGTAAATATTCATGCTAAATTTTTGTGTTTTCTTTTTTTTTCTCTCTAATAATTTGTAATCTGTCATATATAAAATATGAAAACTCAATAAAAAACATTAAAAAAAAAGCTTTGGACCCAATAATTGGACAGGCTTCGATCACTGCCTTCTATTTTGGCCAATAAAGGGGCGGGTGCCTTGATGGCTGGGCCTGTCCTGAGCGGTCATTGACCTTGGCGGTTTGGGCTCCCTGAGTAAAGGGAGTGGCGCCGATTAGTCTGTATCTGTATCGGGTACCTGAGCACAGTTCTTTTGTTCTGGGGAAATGGACCATTAGAAAGCAAACGAGCGGGGGTTTTGATCGTGTCTAGCTATCTAGGTTGCCAATACACACAAGCTCTGAGTGTGTCTGAGTCCTAGGTTGGCCATAATTCCCATGGTCCTTTGCAGGTGGCCATCTGAGATGGCTACATCATGTGGGGGTGGGACTGGACTGTGGCCAGCCTGCCTAGCCGGCGAACCTGGAGGCGATTAGGTTTCCCCGTGCTAGACGGCCCAGGCGCACGCGCGCCCTGCGTCCGCCTGCGGAGGCCTGAGCTCCTCGCCCCGCCCACCCTGGCCACACCCTCCTCGTGCATCCTCCCCCCTGCGGCACGTCGCCCCTCCCCCTCGTCTGCGCGATGTTGTGGAAGGCGCAGCAGGCCCCGCCGCGACGTGGGGGACACCTGTACTGGAGAGGGCCAGGCTTCGGGCCTACATCTTCGGGACGCTTATTGGCCGCTCGATCACGCCCCTGGCCGCCGCGCGAGCGCTGTTGTCGCGGTTCTCCGTGCCGGTCTGCGGGCTCCAGCCAGGCGTCGTTAGCCACGACCTTAGCGACTAACCCCTGTCGCTCATGAGCCAACACTTCACCCAAGGGACGCCTCGAAGGTGCCTCTCATTCCGTTAATGAATGGCGCGACCCTAACATGCCCCTGGACCTGGGGCATGCCTGCCACGGCGGTGAATCCTGCTGCCCGGGAAACCTGGTTAGCTTGGTCCACATCGTGGCTGATATATTGTGCGATCCAGGCCGCCATTACTGCCTGGAAGCATCTGTGCATGTTCGTCAGCGATATCCCAGACAGGTCCCCACCTGGCCCCATGGGGGTCAAAGTTCAGGGCGACCGTCACCTTGACGACCACTGGGAGACGGTGTCCTCCCCCACCGGTCCGGCAGGTCCTCATCCGACAGACGCTGCCGGTGCACGCGAGGCCTGACGTGGCGCCACCTTCCCACCTCCTCCTCGGCCTGTTGGACGGCCGGCTCTCCGGCCTTGCCGGCAGGCCCACGTTCTGCAGGGTCCTCCCTGCGCAGCTCCACCTAGTGCTGACTCATGGCCGCCGCGGGCCAGGCAGACGCCCACCATTCCCGGCTGGGCCCCGCAATCCATCGGCCACAGCGGGTAAAGGGCAGACACGGCGAGTGCCCGCGCGCACATCCAGGCCCGACGGGCTACGCGATGGCCCAGGCCCACCTGGCCCGTGGGTGGGCCGTGCGGTACCCCGCCAGCGAGGGTGGCACCTGGCTGTGGGGTGTGGGGTGGGGGGGGGATGGGGAGCACCGTGTGCTGCCTCTGAAAGTTGCGGCCGCACCCTGACGGGGTGGCCTCTTCCCCAGGCTCAGCTTGGGCCCAGCTGGCTCCTGGGAACCGGCAGCCCCGATGACCGTTGTCTTGCCGCCCAGCGTGTGGTGGGAGTCCTCGAGGAGGCCGGGAAGGATGTAGCTGTCGTGGACGCTCCCCGGGAAGCGGACCCACACGTGTATGTCGAGGTTCCCGCCCGAGGCCCTGGAAGGATCCCGAGGGGTAAACGTTCAGGGCTGCGGTGACCCTGACGGCCACCGGGAGCGGGTGTCCTCCTCCTCCTCCTCCGCCAGGGTGTGCCACAGTGCCGCCTCCTGGTTGAGGCGGAGCCTCCTGCCGCACGCACAGTGCGAACCACCAGCGACGCCTGTGCGCCCTGGGCCGTGGCGGGACTCCCCCTCTGGGTCCCTCCCTGGCCTGATGGGCGGCCTGGTCCTCAGGCTGTGGGGTGGGGTCCGGCACATGGGCCGCCGCCTCGGGCATCAGCTGATGCTGCTGCTGCCGCCTTCTCCGGTGCAGGCCTCCCGGCCTAGTAGCAGGCCCAAGGGCCTGTGCTGAGACCAAAATCCGTGCCGTAGCGTTCAATATCGGTCAGGCATTGGGAAAGGGGCAGCAGGGTAGCATGGTGGTTAGCATCAATGCTTCACAGCTCCAGGGTCCCAGGTTCAATTCCCGGCTGAGTCACTGTCTGTGTGGAGTCTGCACGTCCTCCCCGTGTGTGCGTGGGTTTCCTCCGGGTGCTCCGGTTTCCTCCCACAGTCCAAAGATGTGCGGATTAGGTGGATTGGCCATGATAAATTGCCCGTAGTGTCCTAATAAAAAAAAAGTAAGGTTAAGGGGGGGATGTTGGGTTACGGGTATAGGGTGGATACGTGGGTTTGAGTAGGGTGATCATTGCTCGGCACAACATCGAGGGCCGAAGGGCCTGTTCTGTGCTGTACTGTTCTATGTTCTATGTTCTATGACTGACAAACAGGGGTGGCTCCCACCACGGGACCCTCCATTGATCCTCCTCCCACTCAGAACACCCACTCCACGCCCCCCTCCCCCTACCCTGAAACCCGGAAACCTGCTCGTAACGCCAACTGGACCGGGTGTTGGTCACCGCCCCGTGGCACACACCCACCCTCCGTGGCCGTGTCCCATCTCCTGGTAGTTCCGATCTCGGCTGCTGCGTGTGTCCAGGCATCGCGGTCTGATTGGGATGCTGGGTAATGACTCCCACATGCTACATAGCCCGCCTACCCACGGGAATCCACTCGGGTCCTGCGACGTCCTCAGGTCAGTCCTCTACACAGGAAACAGGACAAATCCAACCCAGCCAATTACCGCCCTATCCGTCCGCTCTCCCTCATCAGCAAAGTGATGGGAGGAGACATCAACAGAGCTGTCAAGCGGCACTTACTCAGCAATAAGCTGCTCACGGACACTCAGTTTGGGTTCCGCCCAGGGTCACTCAGCTCCTGACCTCATTACAGCCTTGGGTTAAACATGGACAAAAGAGCTGAACTCCCGAGGTGAGGTGAGAGTAACTGCCCTTTGACCTCAAGGCAGCGTTTGACCGAGTGGCATCAAGGAGCCCGAGCTAAACTGGAGTCAATGGGAATCAGGGGGGAAACTCTCCGCTGGTTGGAGTCATACCCGGCACAAAGGAAGATGGTTGTGGTGGTTGGAGGCCAATCACCTCAGCTCCAGGATGTCATAATATACACCAGTATATCACGGTGCAGACACACACTGATGGACACACACAGGGACCAATCAACATGTACAAACACCACAGCCAATCACCAGTTAGAATACACGCACTATAAGGTCAGAGGGCACCACGGTTCCCGCTCATTCTGGGTGCTGCCTCTGAGTGTAACAAGAACTCATCCAGCCCAGCACAGACTCACACCACGTGCTGAGAGAGTCAACTGGTTCGGACAAGGCTTAGGTCTCTTGTTTAAGTTAGCATCATTTAGACCCACAGTCATCGTGTGTTAGTTAGTTCGAAGTTAGTTAATAAAATTGAGTTGGACCTTCATCAGTGTTGGAAGTGTCTGTTCGTCTCTCAAGTCTACACGAGCCAACACTTCACAAGATATCACAGCAGGGGTTCCTCAGGGTCGTGTCCTAGGCCCCAACCATCTCCAGCTGCTTCATCAATGACCTCCCTTCCATCATAAGGTCAGAAGTGGGGGTGTTTGCGGATGACTGAACAATGTTCAGCACCATTCGCGACTCCTCAGATACTGAAGCAGTCCGTGTCCAAATGCAGCAAGACCTGGACAATATCCAGGCTCGGGGCTGACAAGGGGCAAGTTACATTCACACCACACATGTGCCAGGCAATGACCATCTCCTATAAGAGAGAATCTAACCATCGCCCCTTGACATTCAATGGCATTACCATCGCTGAATCCCCCACGATCAACACCCTGGGGGTTACCATTGATCAGAAACTGAACTGGACCCAGCCACATTAATACTGTGGCTACCAGAGTTTCAGCTGTGAAGAGAGATTGGATAGACTGGGGTTGTTTTCCCGGCAGCAGAGGAGGCTGAGGAGGGTGGGGGGCAGGATTGAGATGTATAAAATGATGAGGGTCACAGATAGAGGAGACAGGAAGAAACGTTTCCCCTGGGTGGAGGGATCAATGAGCAGGGGGCAGAGATTTAAGGTGAGGGGGGCAGGAGGGGATGTGAGGGAAAAACCATTTCACCCAGAGGGGTGGTGGGGGTCTGGAACTCGCTGCCTGAAAGGGGGGTGGAGGCAGAAACCCTCACAACATTTCAGAAGTGTTTAGATGGGCCCTTGCGATGCCAGGGCCGACAAGGCTGAGGGCCAAGTGCTGGAAAACTGGGATTAGAATGGGTTAGGCGGTTGTTTTTGATCGATGGGCCAAAGGGCCTTTTCTGTGCTGTATGACTCAATGATGCTCTGACTTTATGACGGGGGGGGGGGGGGCTGGTTAGAGGTCGGGAATCCTCCAGAAGGATTTTATTTTAATATAAATATTAAATAGTCTCAAAGGTGGAGATGTTTTATTGTGAATTTGTTCTGTCTTCAGAGCTTCACTTACCGCTACCTCAAATGCTGCCTGCCTGTGTGTCTGTGTCCTGCTACCAGTTCTCCCTGCTGTGAAGTGTGTCCTCACTTCCTGTCCCTGTGTATTTATAGCTCTCCCCTGCTCCCTCTAGTGCTTGCTCAGTTGTATTGCATCTACGCTGATCTACAATCACCTCAAAGGACATTAGTGAACCAGATGGATTTGTACGACAATCGACAATGGTTTCATGGTCAGCGTTAGACTTTTAATCCCTGATTTTATTGAATTGAAATCCCTGGTGGGATTCGAACCCAGGTACCCAAAGCATTACTCGCCCAGCGACAATGCCACTGAGTCAACCTTTGCGGGGTGTGGGGTGGGGGTGGGGTGGGGGGGGGGGGGGGGAGTTGGGGGGTTTCGACCAAGTGACCAAAAATCTTGGTCAACAGTTTTTAGGAGCGTCCTGAGCAGAGAGAGGGAGGGAGAGAGAGGGAGAGGCGGAGGGAGAGAGAGAGGGAGAGACAGAGAGAGAGGGGGGGGGGGGGGGGGAGGGAGAGAGAGAGAGAGAGACAGGGAGAGAGAGAGAGAGAGAGAGGGAGAGACAGGGAGAGAGAGAGAGAGAGACGGAGGGAGAGAGGGGAGAGGAGAGAGAGAGAGAGACAGAGAGAGAGAGGGGGAGAGAGAGAGAGAGAGAGACAGGGAGAGAGGAGAGAGAGACAGGGGAGAGACAGGGAGAGAGAGGGAGAGACAGAGAGAGAGAGGGGGAGAGAGAGAGAGAGAGAGAGACAGGGAGAGAGGGAGAGACAGGGAGAGAGAGAGAGAGAGAGAGGGAAGAGAGAGAGACAGAGAGAGAGAGAGTCAGGGAGAGACAGAGAGAGATAGAGAGAGAGAGAGGAGGGAGAGAGAGGGACAGAGAGAGAGGGAGAGAGGATTGGGAGAGAGAGACAGAGAGAGAGGGACAGAGAGAGAGGGACAGAGAGAGAGGGACAGAGAGAGAGGGAGAGAGAGAGAGAGAGAGAGAGATACAGAGAGAGAGGGACAGAGAGAGATAGAGAGAGAGAGGAGGGAGAGAGAGGGACAGAGAGGGAGAGAGAGAGAGGGAGAGAGAATTGGGAGAGGGAGAGAGGGGGTGAGAGAGAGTGGGAGAGGGGGAGAGGGATGGGGGAGAGAGAGGGAGAGGGTGAGAGAGAGAGAGTGGGAGAGAGAGAGGGGGAGAGGGTGAGAGAGAGAGAGAGAGGGGGGGAGAGAGAGAGGGGGAGAGGTGCCAGGTGATGTTGGTGAGATAGTTGGGGGGTGGGGGGAGGTGGGGGGGGGGAGGTGGGGGGTTGGAGGGAGTGGGGGGGAGGTGGGGGGTTGGAGGGAGTGGGGGGGAGGTGGGAGGGTTGGAGGGAGTGGGGGGAGGTGGGAGGGTTGGAGGGAGTGGGGGGGAGGTGGGGGGTGGAAGGGGTGGGGGGTAGGGGGGGGTTGGAGGGAGTGAGGGGAGGTGGGGGTTGGAAGGAGTGGGGGGGAGGGGGTGGAAGGAGTGGGGAGGAGGTGGGAGGTTGGAGGGAGTGGGGGGGAGGGGGGTGGAAGGAGTGGGGGGGTGGGGGTGTTGGAAGGAGTGGGGGAGGGGGGTGGAAGGAGTGGGGGGGAGGGGGGTTGGAAGGAGTGGGGGAGGTGGGGGGTTGGAGGGAGTGGGGGGGAGGTGGGGGGGAGGTGGGGGTTTGGAAGGAGTGGGGGGAGGTGGGGGGTTGGAGGGAGTGGGTGGGTTGGAGGGAGTGGGGGGTTGGAGGGAGTGGGGGGGGTGTGGGGGGTTGGAAGGAGTGTGGGGTGGGGTTGGAGGGGGTGGGGGGAGGTGGGGGGTTGGAGGGGGGGTGGGTGGGGGGGGGTTGGAGGGAGGTGGGGGTTGGAGGGAGTGGGGGGAAGCGGGGGGTTGGAGGGAGGTGGGGGTTGGAGGGAGTGGGGGGGAGGTGGGGGGGTTGGAGGGAGTGGGGGAGGTGGGGGGTTGGAGGGAGTGGGGGGAGGTGGGGGTTGGAGGGAGTGGGGGCGATGGTGGGGGGTGAAGGGAGTGGGGTGGAGGTGGGGGGTTGGACGGAGTGGGGGGAGGTGGGGGGTTGGAGGGAGTGGGGGGGGCGGTGGGGGTTGGAGGGAAGTGGGGGGGAGGTGGGGGGTTGGAAGGAGTGGGGGGAGATGGTGGGTTGGAGGGAGTGGGGGGAGGTGGGGGGTTGGAGGGGAGTGGGGGGAGGTGGGGGGTTGGAGGGAGTGGGGGGAGGTGGGGGTGAGGTGGGGGTTGGAAGGAGTGGGGGAGGGGGGTTGGGTTGGAGGGAGTGGGGGGGAGGTGGGGGTCTGGAGGGAGTGGGGGGAGGTGGGGGGTCTGGAGATGGAGTGGGGGGGGAGGTGGGGGGTTGGAGGGAGTGGGGGGGAGGTGGGGGGTTGGAAGGAGTGGGGGGGGGGAGGAGGTGGGGGGAGTGGGGGCGGTGGGGGTTTGGAAGGAGTGGGGGGAGGTGGGGGGTTGGAGGGAGTGGGGGGGGGGGGGGTGGTGGGTTGGAGGGAGTGGGGGGGGTGGGGGGTTGATAGGAGTGTGGGGGGTTGGAGGGGGTGGGGGGAGGTGGGGGGTTGGAGGGGGTGGGGGAGGGTGGGGGGGTGGAGGGAGGTGGGGGTTGGAGGGAGTGGGGGGAGATGGGGGTTGGAGGGAGGTGGGGGGTTGGAGGGAGTGGGGGGGAGGTGGGGGGTGAAGGAGGTGGGGGGAGGTGGGGGGTTGGAGGGAGTGGGGAGGTGGGGGGTTGGAAGGAGTGGGGGGAGGTGGGGGGTTGGAGGGAGTGGGGGGAGGTGGGGGGTTGGAGGGAGTGGGGGGGGACGTGGGGGGGTTGGAGGGGGTGGGGGGGAGGTGAGGGTGTGAGGGAAGTGGGGGGGAGGTGGGGGGTTGGAGGGAGTGTGGGGGAGGTGGGGGGTGGAAGGGTGGGCGAGATGGGGGGGGAGGGAGGGGGGGAGGTGGGGGGTGGAGGGAGTGGGGGGAGGTGGGGGGTTGGAGGGAGTGGGGGGAGGTGGGGGGTTGGGGAGTGGGGGGGGAGGGGGGGGTTGGAGGGAGTGGGGGGAGGTGGGGGGTTGGAGGGAGTGGGGGGGAGGTGGGGGGTTGGGGGAGTGGGGGAGGTGGGGGGTTGGAGGAGTGGGGGGAGGTGGGGGGTTGGAGGGAGTGGGGGGGAGGTGGGGGGTGGGGGGAGTGGGGGGAGGTGGGGGGGGGGGAGAGTGGGGGGGAGGTGGGGGGTTGGAGGGGTGGGGGGGGGGGGGGGGGTTGGAGGGAGTGGGGGGGGGGTGGGGATTGAGGGAGTGGGGGAGAGGTGGGGGTTGGAGGGAGTGGGGGAGGTGGGGTGGGGTGGAGGGAGTGGGGGAGGTGGGGGGTTGGAGGGAGTGGGGGGGAGGTGGGGGTTGGAAGTGTGGGGGGGATGGGGGTGGAGGAGGTGGGGGGTGGAGGGAGTGGGGGAGGTTGGGGTGGAGGGAGTGGTGGTAGGTGGGGGTGGAGGGAAGTGGGGGGAGGTGGGGGGTTGGAGGGCAGTGGGGGGAGGTGGGGGGTTGGAAGGAGTGGGGGGAGGTGGGGGGGTTGGAGGGATGTGGGGGTAGGTGGTGGGGTGGAGGAGTGGGGGGAGGGTGGGCTTGGAGGGAGTGTGGGGGAGGTGGGGGGTTGGAAGGAGTGGGGGGAGGTGGGGGTTGGAGGGAGTGGGTGGGGAGGTGGGGGGTTGGAGGGAGTGGGGGGAGGTGGGGGGTTGGAGGGAGTGGGGGGAGGTGGGGGGTTGGAAGGAGTGGGGGGCGAGGTGGGGGTTGGAGGGAGTGGGGGGGAGGTGGGGGTTGGAGGGAGTGGGGGGACGGTGGGGGTTTGGAGGGAGTGGGGGAGGTGGGGGTTGGAGGAGTAGGGGGGGAGGTGGGGGGTTGGAGGGAGTGTGGGGGGAGGTGGGGGTTGGAAGGAGTGGGGGGGAGGTGGGGGTTAGAAGGGAGTGGGGGGGAGGTGGGGGTTGGGGAGGTGGGGGTTGGAGGGAGTGGGGGGGAGGTGGGGGGTTGGAGGGGAGCGTGGGGGGGAGGTTGGAGGGAGTGGGGGCGGAGGTGGGGGGTTGGAGGGAGTGGGGGGAGGTGGGGGGTTGGAGGGAGTGGGGGGGAGGTGGGGGGTTGGAGGGAGTGGGGGGGAGGTGGGGGGTTGGAGGGAGTGGGGGGAGGTGGGGGGTTGGAGGGAGTGGGGGGAGGTGGGGGGTTGGAGGGAGTGGGGGGAGGTGGGGGTTGGAGGGAGTGGGGGGAGGTGGGGGGTTGGAGGGAGTGGGGGGAGGTGGGGGGTTGGAGGGAGTGGGGGGGAGGTGGGGGGTTGGAGGGAGCGTGGGGGGGAGGTTGGAAGGAGTGGGGGGGAGGTGGGGGGTCTATAGAATCTGGGCGCGATTCTCCGCCCCCCACGCCGGGTGGGAGAATAGCGGGAGGGCCTCCCGACATTTTTCACGCCCTCCCGCTATACTCACCCCCATGCCCGACCCACGCCACGAATCGCCGTTTTTTACGTCGAGCGGCGATTCTCTGAGGCCGATGGGCCGAGCGGCCGGGCCTTCACGCCCGTTTCAACACGGCAGCAAACACACCTGCTCGCTGCCGACGTGAAACGGGCGCCAGATGCCCGTTTGGGACCACCTCCCCCCCCACTCCCTCCAATCGCGGGCCTTGCGTCCGTAACGGACGCACTCTTTTCCCTCCGCCGCCCCGCAAGATCAAGCCGCCAGGTCTTGCGGGGCGGCCGAGGGAAAAGACGGCAGTTGCGCATGCGCGGGTGACGTCATCGGCCGCGTCAGCCGGCGTGACGCTTGACGTGCGGACTTGACGACGGTCGTCAAGGCCGCGCCTCCGTGGCACACGGGGGGGAGAATCGGCCCCGGAAGTGGGCGTGAAGGCTGCCGTGGGTCACGGCCTGTCCCACGGCAGCCTTTACGATTCTCCGCATTTGCGGAGAATCTCGCCCTCAGTCTTTGTGGTGGGCGACGAATTCTCGTCGATCGCCGCAGAGGTGGAGGGGGGGGGGGGGGGGGGACGCCGGCACCTGGACAGGCGGGATGGCTGCCATCTTGGTGACCTTGTGGACAGGTGGGGTCGCTGCCAGATCGTGGTGCCTCATGGTGCAAGACGTCCGGAGGAGGCATGGTGACATGCGGAGAGGTGCGGTCGGGTGATGGGCAGGGAACTTGACGCAGCGCCCTCCTGTTGAGCCGTTAAATGGAGCCATCAGCCATTTGGACAACGAAAGGCCTGGGAGCAGCCTGTCTGACGACAACAGCTGGGGCTGACCAACCTCCCTCAGGCAGCTGGACGCCAACAACATCGCCTGGAGGCAGCGCAGGCAGATCCGTGGCATGAGCATCTTACGCGATCTTCTGCTGGTCCCTGGATCGCTGCACCTTCTGCAGCACCGTGAGGTGGTCACGGTCGGGAACATGAATGGCTGTAACAGTCGTCCGCAGGTTGCGGTTCATGAGCAACTGCGCCGGAGACAAACCAGTCGACAGAGGGGTTGTCCCTGTATGCCAACAGCGCCAAGTTGAAATCGGAGGCTGAGTCTGCAGCCTTGCACAGGAACTGCTTGACAATATTGACTCCTTTCTCGGCCTTCCCGTTGGATTGCGGGTAATGGGGACTGGATGTGATGTGACTAAAGTTGTAGGATCGTGCAAACTTGGACCACTCTTAGCTGTAGAAACATGGACCGTTGTCACTCATTACCGTGAGTGGTATCCCGTGCCTGGCAAACGTCTCTTTGCAGGCTTTGATGACGGACTTGGACGTGAGGTCCGACAGTTTCACCACTTCCGGGTAGCTGGAGAAGTAGCCGACCAGGAACACGTAATCACGCCCATTGGCGCAAAAGAGGTCTATCCCCACCTTGGACCACGGAGAGGTCACGATCTCGTGCTGTTGCAGCGTTTCCTTGGGCTGAGCTGGTTGAAACTTCTGGCATGTTGTGCAGTTGAGGACCGTGTTGGCAATGCCCTGGCTGATGCCAGGCCAGTAAACTGCCCGCCGAGTTCTGCGTCGACATTTCTCGACCCCCCAGGTGACCCTCATGGCTCTGTCTGAGCACCATGTTTTGCATGCTTTGGGGAATGACAATTCTATCCAGTTTGAGAAGGATCCCCTCAACAACCGTCAGCTCGTCCTTGACGTTGAAGAACTGGGGGCACTGCCCCTTCTGCCAGCCATGGGCGAGGTGCTTCATCACGCGCTGCAGTAGGAGATCTTTGGCAGTTTCTTTGCATATTTGGATAACTCGTTCATCAGTGGCTGGGAGGTTGCTGGTACACAACTGCACCTGTGCCTCAATGTGGCGAATGAAGTCGCCCTGTTCACACGGCGTGGCGATGGATCGGGATAGGGCATCCGCGACGATCAGCTCCTTACCCGGTGTGTAGACGAGTTCGAAGTCATATCGGCGGAGACGAAGAAGAATTCGCTGCAGCCGAGGTGTCATGTCATTTAAATACTTTTGGATTATGTGGACTAAAGGCCTGGACTAAAGTCTCCACCGTGAACTTTGGCAGACCGTATACGTGGTCATGAAACTTGACTATTCCTGTCAGGAGACCCAAGCTCTCCTTTTCGATCTGGGCATACCGTTCGGCCGGAGTCATGGCCCTGGAGGAGGATGCCACTGGAGCCCAGGACGAGGAGACGTCTCGCTGGAGGAGCACCGCCCCAGTGCCGTCCTGGCTTGCGCCTGTGGATATCTTGGCATCCTTGGTTGGGTCAAAGAACGCCAGTCCTGGGGCTGTGGTGAACTTCGCCTTCTGCTCCAGCCACTCCGCTTGATGTGGCTTGAACAGCCCACTGGAACACTGTCGCCTTTTTCACGAGGTGCCGGAGGGCCGTGGTGTGGGATGCCATGTCGGGAATGAATGAGGAAACGGAGGACCGCCTTTTTGTCCTCCGGGGTCTTCGTGGCATTGATTGCCAGCACCGTGTCAGCGTCAGGTTCCACACCCTGCTGAGAAATGCGGTCACCCAGAAACTTGATAGCGGACCCACCAATCGAGCATTTGGCCCTGTTGAGCTGGAGGCCGTTTTCATGTATCCGCTGGAAAACTTGTTTGAGGCGAGCGATGTGATCCTTGGGCGTCATGGACCTGATGATCACGTCGTCCGCATAGACTCGCACCCCCTCGATGCCCTCCATCATTTGCTCCATTATGCGATGAAATACTTTGGAAGCTATGATACCAAAATGCGGTTGTAGCAATACCTGCCGATCGGAGTGTGAAACGTGCACAGCTTCCGACTGGACGTGTCCAGCTGTATCTGCCAGAACCCACGGGAGGCGTCCAGCTTGGTAAAGAATCTGGCATGAGCCATCTCACTGGTTAACTCTTCACGCTTTGAGATTGGGTAGTGCTCGTGCATGATGTTGCGATTCAGGTCTTTGGGATCAATGCAAAGTTCACCAGGGGGCTTCTTGACGCAGACCACGGAGTTGACCCAGTCTGTTGGTTCCGTGACCTTTGAGATGATGCCCTGGTCTTGGAGCTCTCGTAGCTGCGCTTTCAGACGATCTTTGAGAGGGGCCGGCACCAGGCGAGGTGCATGGATGACTGGGATGGTTTGAGCAATATTTTGTAACGATATGGGAGCGTGCCCATTCCATCAAACACGTTGTGGTATTGCGTGAGAATGCGGTCTATCTCAGCCTGGAGATTCACATTGGGCGAGGCAGTCGCCGTGTGGAGGACATGGCATGGACGCGCTGGACCAGATTTAGGAGTTTGCATGCGCGAGCACCGAGCAGGGACGCCTTGTCAGGCCGGGCGATCTCGAATCGTAACGTCGCTTTGATTGCCTTGTGAGATACCCCTAGCTGACACGATCCACTGGCAGCTATGGCATTGGCATTGTAGTCAAGGGGCTGGCAGGCTGGTGGAAGAATGCTGGGTTGGTCTCGGATGCTGTCGAGGTCCGACTGTGATAAGGTTTGCAGATGCGCCAGTGTCCAATTTAAATTGGATGCGAGACAGGTTAACCGTGATGACAGCACACCACTCATCGTCAGGATCCGCAGTGAGGATTGAAAGGCGGTTTGCAGGCACGGTGGGGGCTAGCTCGCGCGTGGTGATTATGCCCACCCGGTATGGAGGCTCGAGGCAGTCAGCATCGGGGGTCCGTTGGGCTGTCGGGATCCGAATCCCGCATGCCTTGTCGTACGCAGCAGACACGTCTGCGCTGCAGCTGGGATCGCTGGCTGTTGGTCGGTGGAGCGGACCTGTATAAGGCCGCGTAAACCCAGGCTTTCCCCACTGTAGACATCGCCTTCCTTTGGCTGGACATTGCCCCTTTAAATGGGCGGAGCCACAATTTGGACACGTCATGACGCTGACGTCAGCGCCATCGCGCATGCGCAGTGCGGTCGGCCGAGGTTCGCACATGCGCATCGGGGTCTTCGGCCTCGTCGTTCCCCCGGTCGTGTACCTGAACAGGCGCCGGAGTGTGGCGACTAGGGGCTTTTCACAGTAACTTCATTGCAGTGTTAATGTAAGCCTACTTGTGACACTAATAAAGGTTATTATAAGATTATTATTATCTGTCTGCGCATGAGGGTACCCCCCCATCATGTTGTGTGACACTACCAACGCGCTAAATGGGTTAGACTTTCGCAACTCAGGACTGGTCATCCGTGAGGCGCTGTGGGCCATCAGCAGCAGCAGAATTGTATTCAACCACAATCTGTAACCTCATGGCCCAGCATATCCCCCATTCTACCATTACCAGCAAGCCAGGGGATCAACCCTGGCTCTAAAGCAGGTAGGGAATATACAGTGAACGGTAGAACCCTCAAGAGTATTGACAGGCAGAGGGATCTGGGTGTACAGGTCTACGGGTCACTGAAAGGGGCGACACAGGTGGAGAAGGTAGTCAAGAAGGCATACGGCAGGCTTGCCTTCATTGGCCGGGGCATTGAGTATAAAAATTGGCAAGTCATGTTGCAGCTGTATAGAACCTTAGTTAGGCCACGCTTGGAGTATAGTGTTCAATTCTGGTCACCACACTACCAGAAGGATGTGGAGGCTTTAGAGAGGGTGCAGAAGGGATTTACCAGGATGTTGCCTGGTACGGAGGGCATTAGCTATGAGGAGAGGTTAATAAACTCGGTTTGTGTAGGAAGATGAGTGTCAGGTTTGCTCCAGTTTCTTCCCCAGCTGGGACCAGTTCAAGAATCATCTGGCAGTCCACACGGGCGAGAAACCCAACCACTGCACCATTTGCGACACGTGGTTCATGCGGGCTTGTGAGCTGAGGCAGCACGTCAAGGATGTCCACGGCGCTGCCGGGCAGGAGGTGGGTGAGGTGACCGAGATCGTGGTGCCCGTGGAGGTGATTGACGCCGAGACGTTGGAGGGGGAGACTACCGTTGAGCAGGTGACGGTGTAAGGAGATTGCTGCGAGAGTTGGGGGAGGGCAGATCAAATTCTTCCATGCCCAACCAACTGACTGGCTGAAGGCAAGCGAGTGCGAGAACTTGCCGACCTGTGGTCTGGTCAGCATGGCAAGGCAGCAGCACAGACATCAGTTGTGATGACAGCTGGCACTGCCCGTGCCAGCACAGAGGCCATTCAGCAGCTGCATTTTCACCTGTGTTAGACTTCCACGGTTTTAAGTTTTTACAACGGCAGCCAAATTGCTTTTGCCTCCTGACTTAAACTGAATTGCACTCCCAAGACCGTTCAAATGGGGTTGTCTTATCTGAGTGCACCAGGACTGCCACAGTCCGACTGAGGGTGTGGCAGGCTGCCATCACTTGGGTCTGCTGACGTGCTGGCCCGAGGTGATCAGCAACCAGAAGCGACAGTGACGCCCTTTCTGCCACTGGCTGACAATTCTCGCTCTCCATTTCGCAACTCGTGGACAAAACAGCAATGGACGCACCGTACATAGAACAGTATAGCGTGGGTTTGAGTAGGGTGATCATGGCTCGGCACAACATTGAGGGCCGAAGGGCCTGTTCTGTGCTGTCCTGTTCTATGTTCTATGTTCTAGTACAGCACAGAACAGGCCCTTCGGCCCTCAATGTTGTGCCGAGCCATGATCACCCCACTCATCCACCCTATACCCGTAACCCAACAACCCCCCCCTTAACCTTACTTTTATTAGGACACTACGGGCAATTTAGCCTGGCCAATCCACCTAAGCCGCACATCTTTGGACTGTGGGAGGAAACCGGAGCACCCGGAGGAAACCCACGCAGACACGGGGAGGACGTGCAGACTCCACACAGACGGTGACCCAAGCCGGGAATCGAACCTGGGTCTTACCCGGTCTTATCAGGTCTTACAGGGGTCTGGCATATTGGAATGACTAGGTCAGCTTTTCTTACATTGTACCAAGTAGCTGACCAATTTTCCCATCGTGCCATTACTTAACTGGTACAACTTCACAGCCGGAGTAAAACGTTCCCCCTTTTAAAACGGCGAGGGTGACGCCAGTCAATCGCCACGGGTTACGGGTCGGCCGGCAGAACGGGCGGGCAGGGGGGCAAATCAAATCGGGGCGGCCCCCGAACGGGAGGGAGAGAGAGCGCGGAGGTTAATTCGGATC
>NC_052176.1:5728471-5747977 GCF_902713615.1 Scyliorhinus canicula | reverse complement strand
TGAGAGCGACGGGAAGGCCTGAGACCAGGAGCCGGATTCGCTCGGCGGAGCAGGTACAGTATGGAGCCCCGGGGGGACTGGCAAGGGTTAGGAACGCCTGAGGGCCGCCGCACCCCATCCCACTCCACCCCGAACGTCCCCTTTAGGGGAAAGGGGGAACTCTGCCGTCCTTTACCCCGGTCGGGCCCACACGTGACTCCGGACCCTCCCCCCTCCCCCCCCCCCCCCCCCCCGGACCCACCCCAATACCCCACCCCCCACCCCGCACACACACACAGAGCAACGTGGGCGCCTCTTAAACGCCCCCCCCCCCCCCCCTCGGAGACGGGCCTAGCGAGACACTGGACTCAAGGGGCCAACTAGGGACGGGCAACACGTGCTCGGCCCGGCCCCAACTCCTGAGAATTAATATTTGAAGGAATCGCCACCATCACAGGCAAAGGGCCTCACAGCGCCAGGGACCCGGGTTCGATTCCGGCCTCGGGTCACTGTCTGTGCGGAGTCTACACGTCCACCCCGTGTCTGCGTGGGTTTCCTCCGTGTGCTCCGGTTTCCTCCCACAGTCCAAAGATGTGCAGGGTGGGTGGATTGGCCGTCTAAATTGCCCCTTAGTGTCCAAAGATGTGCAGGTTAGGTGGATTGGCCGTCTAAATTGCCCCTTAGTGTCCAAAGATGTGCAGGTTAGGGTGGATTGGCCGTCTAAATTGCCCCTTAGTGTCCAAAGATGTGCAGGTTAGGTGGATTGGCCGCGCTAAATTGCCCCTTAGTGTCCAAAGATGTGCGGGTCAGGTGGATTGGCCGTGCTAAATTGCCCCTTAGTGTCCAAAGATGTACAGGTTAGGTGGAATGGCCGTGCTAAATTGTCCCTTAGAGTCCAAAGATGTGCAGGTTAGGTGGATTGGCCGTGCTAAATTGCCCCTGTTCCAGCCCAGGGGCAGGGGGCAGGGGGCGGGGGTGGGGTGCGGAGAGACCTGCCCAAGGGCTGATCCAAACTCTGGGGTTTACAGAAGAATTGTTTTTCTCACGGCAGACAGACATTGTTTATATTTCAATCTGATGTTACGCATAGATGTTGACCAAAACAGGTACAACTTGTACTCGTGTGTTTACGCCCACTCCCATTACAGAGGCCGACTTATCTCGATATTGCCGAGGCAACTCTTTCCCTCTCCATCTCTATCGCTAAGGCAACTGTCCTTGCGATCCAACGTTAAGCCTGCAGTGTGGCCGTTGACGTCACCGAACGCAGATCTCGCAGGCCCGGATGTCCATTTGACCTTGTAGCCTTTGGGGTCAACTTGCGGACACTCCAAAGGGGGGGCAGAACCTGAGCTTTTTGACGATCGACAGACCCTTTTTACTGTTCAGAACTTAATTCACTCTTAAATCTCACTCGGCCTTCAACATCAGGCCTACTACGCCTGACACAACTGTCCCAGTCGTTACGCTCGCCCCCCCCCCACCCCACCCCCCCGAGGAGTATTCACCCTCCCGTCACGTCGCGGGCAACCGACCCCACGGCCTAGTTTCCCGGGGCACCACATGGGCTTGGCACCCGCCAAGGGTCCCTGGAACCAAACACCAGCCGGAGGTGGGGAGGGGGCAGAGGGATTGGGTTCCGGTAGAATTGGAAGGCTTGTCCAAAACCGTCTCTCCCCCCCCCCCCCCCCCCCCCCCCCCCCGCCAACTCACCAAACCAAAGCACAAGACTGTTGGAAGGTGGGGGGGGGGGGGGGGGGGGGGGAGCGCTATCACTCAAGCGCGCTGACCCGAAACGCACCCCGGGACCAAACAAAGAGGCGAACGAATGTTTCGAGCCGAGTTTTTTTTTATAGAAAATATTTTATTAAGGCATTTATAATTTTAATACGTTTGAACAGAAAAATCCAACAAAGACAAAAAAAAAATCCACGCCAAGCACGGACCCCAGCCAACATGGGCCGGACAAACGCTCCGCCTCCCGGCCCTGTCTCCATTGGCTTCCTTACCCTTGTTCGTCACTTCCGTGCCACCCCCTTTTACCCCTCCCGATCCCCCCCCCCCCCCCCCCTTGCTGACAGACTAATTTCCCTTGAAGAAGTCGATGAACGGTTGCCACCTCCGAGCGAACCCCGTGTAATGAACCCCTCTTCAGGCGAATTGGGGTTTTACCCGACCTGAGATACTCGGCCGTGTCGCGGACCCAAACCTCGGGGGCTCCGGGGTCCCCCCACCCCAGCGGAATCCGTCTCCGAGCCACCGGGGAGTCAAAGGCCAAAACAGCCGGCCTCCCCCCACCCCCCCCCCCCGCCTGGACTCCCGGATCTTCCGACACTCCGGGTATCGCCACCTCTGGACTCGGAGTCACCCTCCCTTCCAGGACATTCCGACATGACGTCTGAAAATCCCTCCCAGCCTCGGGCACGCCCAGGACGTGCGCACGTGATTCACAGGACAACCCCCCCCCCCCCCCCCCCCCCCCCCAAACCTGTCCTCCACCTCCTCGAAGAACCTGCTCATCTGGGCCACGGTCATGTGAGCCCTGTGGACCGCCCTGAACTGGATCAGGCGGAGCCTCCCACGCGGCGATGATGCCTTGACTCTCCTCAGGGTCTTCCCCTGAGTGGGAGGCGAGGGATGCCTGGGACCTGCCTCCCAACAAACTCCCGCACTCGCAAGAGCCGGAACCCGCTCCCACCCGGCAACTCCAACTCCTCCTCCGGCTCCCGTAAACCCGGGAAGACCCGCTCAACAAAAAAAAAAGTCTCCCAATCTCTCGATCACTGCCCGCTGCCACCTCCTGAAGACCCCGTCTAGCCGCCCCCCCCCGCCCCCATCCCCGGGAGAACCGGCGGTTGTCACAGATCGGTTGGTGCAAACCGAGTTGGTAGGCCTCGTGGCGCAGTAGGGGGTTGGCGTCCCTGGACTTGACGGGCGAGGAAGGTGCGTTCGTAAGGCGGCCAAACAGGTCGAGTGGATCAACCTTCTAAAATCCACCCAAACGCGCCAATGGCTGGCGGTAAGGCCGAGGTCGGCCATTTTGATTTGGAGTTGCACCCCCCCCCCCCCCCCAACAACACCCCGGCGACGGACCCGTGACCCGTTTCGGGAATTAATCGCCATGGAAACGGGCGAAAGTCTGTCTCAGCACGCCACTGGGTGTGGGTGGAGAATTTGGGAATTGGAAACCAAGGCGATATCGCATCACCAAGCGCATCGTTTTGTCGGACTGAAACCGTTAGCACCGTTGCTTCACAGCGTCGGGGTCCCAGGTTCGATTCCCGGCCTCGGGTCACCGTCTGTGCGGAGTCTGCACATCCTCCCCGTGTCTGCGTGGGTTCCCTCCGGGTGCTCCGGTTTCCTCCCACAAGACGTGTTTGTCGGGTGAATTGGACATTCTGAATTCTCCCTCCGTGTACCCGAACAGGCGCCGGAGTGTGGCGACTGGGGGCTTTTGAAACGAAAATGAAAATCGCTCATTGGCACGAGTAGGCTTCAAATGAAGTTACTGTGAAAAACCCCCTAGTCGCCACATTCCGGCGCCTGTTCGGGGAGGCTGGTACGGGAACTGAACCCGCGCTGCTGGGCTGAAAACTTCATTGCGGTGTGAATGTAAGCCTACTTGTGACAATGAAGATTATTGTTATTCCTCCGGGTGCTCCAGTTTTCTCCCACAGTCCAAAGATGTGCAGGTTAGGTGGATTGGCCGTGCTAAATTGCCCCTTAGTGTCCAAAGATGTGCAGGTTAGGTGGATTGGCCGTGCTAAATTGCCCCTTAGTGTCCAAAGATGTGCAGGATAGGTGGATTGGCCGTGCTAAATTGCCCCTTAGTGTCCAAAGATGTGCAGGTTAGGGTGGATTGGCCGTGCTAAATTGCCCCTTAGTGTCCAAAGATGTGCAGGTTAGGTGGATTGGCCGTGCTAAATTGCCCCTTAGTGTCCAAAGATGTGCAGGTTAGGGTGGATTGGCCGTGCTAAATTACCCCTTAGTGTCCAAAGATGCACAGGTTAGGTGGATTGGCCGTGCTAAATTGTCCCTTAGTGTCCAAAGATGTGCAGGTTAGGGTGGATTGGCCGTGCTAAATTACCCCATTGTGTCTATGTTCGGTGGGGTTACTGGGTTATGGGGATAAGGTCGAGGCGTGGGCTTTAGTAGGGTGCTCTTTCCAAGGGCTGGTGCAGACTCGATGGGCCGAATGGCCTCCTTCTGCACTGTAAATTCTATGATTCTAATTCTGTGAAAACTTCAGCGGAATCGGAGCTCGAACCAAAATATTGTCAGAAAACTGGGAGGGGGGGGGGAGGAGAATGGTTCCGGGGAAAGAAACCTGGGGGGGGGGGGAGAGCCGGTGGGGCAGGAAGTGCAGGAGGTGTGGGTGGGGTAAGAGGTGAGGGTGGGGTGGGGTGGGTGGGGGGTGCAGGAGGTGAGGGTGGGGTGGGTGGGGGTGGCTCAGGAGCTGAGACACTGGGGCAGCAACCACCCCCCCCCCACCCCACCTCGGCTGACTGGTCGACACTGAAGGACGGCGCCCGCTGTGCCCACCTCCCCCCACCGTGAGCCGAGTCCGAGGGTCGGCCTGTGGCGTGGGGGTGGGGTTGGGGGGGGGGGGGGAGTGCATGTACGGTGAAGCTGAGGGCGGGGGGGGGGGGAAGGGCACCGATACCGATTCCGCAGGGTGGGAAAGCTCGTGTCTGATTGGAGCGTGAGGATAATGGCGGGGGGGGGGGGGGGGGGGCGGCCCTCGTGGCAGAAGATCCCGCGCGCGGAAGCGGGGTGAGTGGGTGGGGGGGGGTGAGCATTGCGCCGACACACCTGTGCGCCGGGGGAATGCCTCCCACCCGTGAAGAATCTGTCACGGAGGGATCGTTGTGGGTTTTTTTCTTTTAACCCAGTCCTGAGGCTCCGGGGGGCGGGGGGGGGGGGTTGTTTACGAAACATTCCTTCGCGGGGGGGGGGGGGGGGGGGGGGCGGGCAGGTAATTTTGTAGAAGATTAGATAACGAGACGGTCACACCAGCACGTGACTCCATTCCGCAGTGACCCGTGGGCCGGGCAGATTGGACCCAACCCCACCATCAGTCCCCACCGATCCCCTGAACTCCACACACCTGGCAACGTCAACGCAAGAGAGAAACAGGAGTCGACGCTTCGACCCGAGTCACGGAAAAAGGAATACCGACAGACGGAGGTGGTTTGGCTCCTCCCACCGCGCCGGCCGGTGGAGTGCGGGTTCGCCTGACGTAGGGAAGGAGTCACGAGTTGGTCGGCTGGGCCAAGCGTCGGTGTCGGCCATCTTTGCCCGTCAAGTCCCGGGGCAGAGACACGGACCCGGGGAGCGTCTGGCCCAGAGAGGGAGGGTGCTCGAAATCCACACAGCGCCCCCTCCACCGGCCCCCACTCCCCCCCCACCCCCCCCAGGCGCGACCTGTCGAGACTTTGGTTCGAGGGGCCCCGACGACACCGAGGCGGCGAGATCAGGAACGGACGGGGAGCGAGGGGGCGCCGTTGCTGTCATTCGGACGCCAGGGGGAGGAGGGTCAGATGAGGGAACCCGACCCTCGTGGGTTCTGCCGCCAACGTCGCAAAGCCGGCCTGCCGTCAGACAGCGACCCACAGGAGGACCCCCCAGCAGGAAACGGTCAATCTGGCTCGGGGCGGACAACAGGGCGAGACGGCGGTCATCCCAAATCAACGTGGGCTTCGCCTGATGCTGTAAAAAGACGGTCGGGACAACGGCAGAGAAACGGGGCTGTTTAACGGGGAAGGTTGGGTCACTGTGGAATTGACCACAGTCTGGTGTTTCTGTCTCCGAGGTTTTTGATTAGAATTGTTTGGTTTTGAAGGGTCCATTTTGTGCCTGTCTGTGTACTGATCTGAATTCCTGTTTAACTGAATCATTAGATGCTCATTTGTATCTCCTGCTGAATTTTTAACTAAAATGATTTTAATCCAGAATACCTTGTCTCGAATCGTTTGTTCCAGTCCTTTCTTCAGAATAAACTGATGTGTCCCTCAGGACTACCCTCTCACAGTGCAGCGCTCCCTCTCTGCTGACCCTCCCACAGTGCAGCGCTCCCTCAGCACTGACCCTCTGACAGTGCAGCACTCCCTCAGTACTGACCCTCTGACAGTGCGGCATTCCCTCAGTACTGACCCTCTGACAGTGCGGCATTCCCTCAGTACTGACCCTCTGACAGTGCAGCACTCCCTCAGTACTGACCCTCTGACAGTGCGGCACTCCCTCAGTACTGACCCTCTGACAGTGCAGCACTCCCTCAGTACTGACCCTCTGACAGTGCGGCACTCCCTCAGTACTGACCCTCTGACAGTGCGGCACTCCCTCAGTACTGACCCTCTGACAGTGCGGCACTCCCTCAGTACTGACCCTCTGACAGTGCGGCAATCCCTCAGTACTGACCCTCTGACAGTGCAGCACTCCCTCAGTACTGACCCTCTGACAGTGCGGCACTCCCTCAGTACTGACCCTCTGACAGTGTGGCGCTCCCTCAGTACTGACCCTCTGACAGTGCAGCACTCCCTCAGTACTGACCCTCTGACAGTGCAGCACTCCCTCAGTACTGACCCACTGACAGTGCAGCGCTCCCTCCGTACTGACCCTCCGACAGTGCGGCACTCCCTCAGTACCGGACCCTGACAGTGCGGCACTCCCTCAGTACTGACCCTCTGACAGTGCAGCACTCCCTCAGTACTGACCCTCTGACAGTGCAGCGCTCCCTCAGTACTGACCCTCTGACAGTGCGGCATTCCCTCAGTACTGACCCTCTGACAGTGCGGCATTCCCTCAGTACTGACCCTCTGACAGTGCAGCACTCCCTCAGTACTGACCCTCTGACAGTGCGGCACTCCCTCAGTACTGACCCTCTGACAGTGCAGCACTCCCTCAGTACTGACCCTCTGACAGTGCGGCACTCCCTCAGTACTGACCCTCTGACAGTGCGGCACTCCCTCAGTACTGACCCTCTGACAGTGCGGCACTCCCTCAGTACTGACCCTCTGACAGTGCGGCAATCCCTCAGTACTGACCCTCTGACAGTGCAGCACTCCCTCAGTACTGACCCTCTGACAGTGCGGCACTCCCTCAGTACTGACCCTCTGACAGTGTGGCGCTCCCTCAGTACTGACCCTCTGACAGTGCAGCACTCCCCTCAGTACTGACCCTCTGACAGTGCGGCACTCCCTCAGTACTGACCCTCTGACAGTGCAGCACTCCCTCAGTACTGACCCTCTGACAGGGCAGCGCTCCCTCCGTACTGACCCTCTGACAGTGCAGCACTCCCTCAGTACTGACCCTCTGACAGTGCAGCACTCCCTCAGTACTGACCCTCTGACAGTGCGGCACTCCCTCAGTACTGACCCTCTGACAGGGCAGCACTCCCTCAGTACTGACCCTCTGACAGGGCAGCGCTCCCTCCGTACTGACCCTCTGACAGTGCAGCACTCCCTCAGTACTGACCCTCTGACAGTGCAGCACTCCCTCAGTACTGACCCTCTGACAGTGCGGCACTCCCTCAGTACTGACCCTCTGACAGTGCAGCACTCCCTCAGTACTGACCCTCTGACAGTGCAGCATTCCCTCAGTACTGACGCTCTGACAGTGCAGCGCTCCCTCTCTGCTGACCCTCCCACAGTGCGGCGCTCCCTCAGTACTGACCCTCCCACAGTGCGGCGCTCCCTCAGTACTGACCCTCTGACAGTGCGGCACTCCCTCAGTACTGACCCTCTGACAGTGCGGCACTCCCTCAGTACTGACCCTCTGACAGTGCAGCGCTCCCTCAGTACTGACCCTCTGACAGTGCAGCGCTCCCTCCGTACTGACCCTCCGACAGTGCGGCACTCCCTCAGTACTGACCCTCTGACAGTGCAGCGCTCCCTCCGTACTGACCCTCTGACAGTGCAGCACTCCCTCAGTACTGACCCTCTGACAGTGCGGCACTCCCTCAGTACTGACCCTCTGACAGTGCAGCACTCCCTCAGTACTGACCCTCTGACAGAGCAGCACTCCCTCAGTACTGATGCTCTGACAGTGCGGCACTCCCTCAGTACTGACCCTCTGACAGTGCGGCACTCCCTCAGTACTGACCCTCTGACAGTGCAGCACTCCCTCACTGCTGACCCTCTGACAGCGCAGCGCTCCCTCAGTACTGACCCTCTGACAGTGCAGCACTCCCTCAGTACTGACCCTCTGACAGTGCAGCGCTCCCTCAGTACTGACCCTCTGACAGTGCAGCACTCCCTCACTGCTGACCCTCTGACAGTGCAGCACTCCCTCACTGCTGACCCTCTGACAGTGCAGCACTCCCTCACTGCTGACCCTCTGACAGCGCAGCGCTCCCTCAGTACTGACCCTCTGACAGTGCAGCACTCCCTCAGTACTGACCCTCTGACAGTGCAGCGCTCCCTCAGTACTGACCCTCTGACAGTGCAGCACTCCCTCACTGCTGACCCTCTGACAGCGCAGCGCTCCCTCAGTACTGACCCTCTGACACTCCCTCAGCATTGACCCTCTGACTGTGCGGCACTCCCTCAGTACTGACCCTCTGACAGTGCAGCACTCCCTCAGTACTGACCCTCTGACAGTGCGGCATTCCCTCAGTACTGACCCTCTGACAGTGCGGCATTCCCTCAGTACTGACCCTCTGACAGTGCAGCACTCCCTCAGTACTGACCCTCTGACAGTGCAGCACTCCCTCAGTACTGACCCTCTGACAGTGCGGCACTCCCTCAGTACTGACCCTCTGACAGTGCGGCACTCCCTCAGTACTGACCCTCTGACAGTGCGGCACTCCCTCAGTACTGACCCTCTGACAGTGCGGCAATCCCTCAGTACTGACCCTCTGACAGTGCAGCACTCCCTCAGTACTGACCCTCTGACAGTGCGGCACTCCCTCAGTACTGACCCTCTGACAGTGTGGCGCTCCCTCAGTACTGACCCTCTGACAGTGCAGCACTCCCTCAGTACTGACCCTCTGACAGTGCAGCACTCCCTCAGTACTGACCCTCTGACAGTGCAGCGCTCCCTCCGTACTGACCCTCCGACAGTGCGGCACTCCCTCAGTACCGACCCTCTGACAGTGCGGCACTCCCTCAGTACTGACCCTCTGACAGTGCAGCACTCCCTCAGTACTGACCCTCTGACAGTGCAGCGCTCCCTCAGTACTGACCCTCTGACAGTGCGGCATTCCCTCAGTACTGACCCTCTGACAGTGCGGCATTCCCTCAGTACTGACCCTCTGACAGTGCAGCACTCCCTCAGTACTGACCCTCTGACAGTGCGGCACTCCCTCAGTACTGACCCTCTGACAGTGCAGCACTCCCTCAGTACTGACCCTCTGACAGTGCGGCACTCCCTCAGTACTGACCCTCTGACAGTGCGGCACTCCCTCAGTACTGACCCTCTGACAGTGCGGCACTCCCTCAGTACTGACCCTCTGACAGTGCGGCAATCCCTCAGTACTGACCCTCTGACAGTGCAGCACTCCCTCAGTACTGACCCTCTGACAGTGCGGCACTCCCTCAGTACTGACCCTCTGACAGTGTGGCGCTCCCTCAGTACTGACCCTCTGACAGTGCAGCACTCCCTCAGTACTGACCCTCTGACAGTGCAGCACTCCCTCAGTACTGACCCTCTGACAGTGCGGCACTCCCTCAGTACTGACCCTCTGACAGTGCAGCGCTCCCTCCGTACTGACCCTCCGACAGTGCGGCACTCCCTCAGTACCGACCCTCTGACAGTGCGGCACTCCCTCAGTACTGACCCTCTGACAGTGCAGCACTCCCTCAGTACTGACCCTCTGACAGTGCAGCACTCCCTCAGTACTGACCCTCTGACAGTGCAGCACTCCCTCAGTACTGACCCTCTGACAGTGCAGCGCTCCCTCAGTACTGACCCTCTGACAGTGCAGCGCTCCCTCAGTACTGACCCTCTGACAGTGCAGCGCTCCCTCAGTACTGACCCTCTGACAGTGCAGCACTCCCTCAGTACTGACCCTCTGACAGTGCAGCACTCCCTCAGTACTGACCCTCTGACAGTGCGGCACTCCCTCACTACCAACACCATGACTGTCAGTCTGGGTCAAATCTCGAGCGAGGTTCGAACCCACGAACGTCCGACTCGGAGGTGTGAGAAACAGAGGGGGATTTCCCAACTCGGACACAATCGACGCTTTGCGAAGGGATGGTCTGCGGACACTGAGGCACCATTTTAAATCGACCACTGGGTCAACTCTCACCTCCTCGCTAAAGGAGTCTTGTCTTGAAAGAGAATTACAGGAACAATCTTCAGTGTGGTGGTCAGTTTAAGCATCCATTGCTTGAGGAGGGATAGTCTTGCCTCAAGGGGGGGGCGGCAGTTCAGAGGAGGTTTGCTGGGCCGATTCCCGGGAGGAAGGGGGTTTGTCCGATGGGGAAATGTCGAGTAGGCCGGAGCCTGTACCTGTTGGGAGTTTAGAAGAATGAGAGGGGATCTTAATGGAACGTATCAGATTCTGAGGGGGGGGGGTTTGACAAGAGGGTGATAAGATGTTTCCCCCTCGTTGTGGGGGATGCCGATAACCGGGAGTGGGGGGGGGGGGGGGTCACAGTTTGGGAATAGGGGGGGTCTTCCATTGGAGACAGAGATGAGGAGGAATTTCTTCTCCCAGCGGGTGGTCAGTCGGTGGGAATTGTCCCCTCTCCTGGGAGCCGTGGGTCATTGAATATATTCGGGGCCGTGTTGGAGAGATTTCTGATCGAAGTGGGGGGGGGGGGGTCAAGGGTTATTGGGGGCAGGGGTCAAGTGCGACGATGAGACCACACACATTAACGGGGCGCGGGCATCGCTGGCTCCATCCCTCATCATCCCGAGAAGGAGGCGGGTGAGCCGCCATCTTGAACCCTCCGCAGTCCCCGTGTGGTGTAGGTACACCCGCCGTGCTGTTAGGGAAGGGAGTTCCCAGGATTTTGACCTCAGCCACAGTGAAGGAACGGCCAATATATTTCCGAGTCGGGATGGCGAGCGGCTCGGAGTGGGGGGGAACTTGCTGGCGGGGGTGTTCCCCGTGCGTCTGCTGCTGCCCTCGTCCTTCTAGACGGTAGAGGTGGCGGGTTTGGAAGGTGCTGTCGAAGGAGCGAGCGGCCGCGGGGCGTCTTGTAGAGGGAGCACGCGGCACGATCTGATACCAGGGGCTGGTTTAGCACAGGGCAAAATCGCTGCCTTTGAAGGCAGGCCAGCAGCACGGTTCAATTCCCGTACCAGCCTCCCCGAACAGGCGGCTGAATGTGGCGACTAGGGGCTTCATTTGAAGCACACTGGTGACAATAAACGATTTTCATTTCATTTTTCATATGATTGAACGGTGGAGCGGGCTCGAGGGGCCGAATGGCCCTCTCTCGCACCTGATGGGGACGGGTTGCACAGGCCACTCCTGGGACTGTTGAATATGAAGGGGGTGAGGTAATCGTGCAGGCTCGAAACTGTTCCTGTTTCGTACAATCACAGAATTCACAGTGCAGTAAGAGGCCATTCAGCCCATCGAGTCTGCACCGGCCCTTGCAAAGAGCTCCCTCCTGAAGCCCACGCATCTCCCCTACCCCCGTAACCCCCACTGAACATGTTTTGGACACTAAGGGGCAATTTAGCACGGCCAATCCACCTAACCTGCACATCTTTGGACACTAAGGGGCAATTTAGCACGGCCAATCCACCTAACCTGCACATCTTTGGACACTAAGGGGCAATTTAGCACGGCTAATCCACCTAACCTGCACATCTTTGGACACTAAGGGGCAATTTAGCACGGCCAATCCACCTAACCTGCACATCTATGGACACTAAGGGACAATTTAGCACGGCCAATCCACCTAACCTGCACATCTTTGGACACTAAGGGGCAATTTAGCACAGCCAATCCACCTAACCTGCCCATCTTTGGACTGTGGGAGGAAACCGGAGCACCCGGAGGAAACCCACGCAGACACGGTGGGGGAGACCGTGCAGACTCCGCACAGACAGCGACCCAAGCCCGGGATTCGAACCCGGGACCCTGGAGCTGTGAAGCAACTGTGCTAACCACTGTGCTACCGTGCTGCCCTTTCACACCTCAAATGGGAGGATCGACGCTTTCCTGCCTCACTCGACTCCGAGTTAGCGAGGGGCGATTGAGGGCGAGCGGTGTGCGGAGAGAGCTGACGGCCAAGCAGACGGGATATTATGGGGTGACGGAGCTTGACATCCACGAGGTCAAATCCGCGGGGCAGATCCACAAAAAAGCACTCGGCACACATTGCAAGGCCTCAATTTCTAATCATTTGCCATTTTATTTCAACACCAGCAAGTTGAAGCTCCATCTAAACAAAGCAAAATCTTTAGCGAAGGAAAGGCAACTTGTCCACAGTGGATGCGGAATCCACGACTCTATTTACTACAAAAGGTTTCAATCGGAAGGGGGGGGGGGGGGGGGGGGAAAAAAAATCAACGTTACGAGATTTCCGTCCCCTACCCTTAATCTTTCCCGATCAAAATCGTCAGCCAGCATTGATATAGCGCCTGCGGTCAGCGGGAAAGGAGAATCCCAAACGGGCGGAGAATTCCGGCCATTGTCACAGGTCGGTTACGACACAGAAAAGGAGGCCATTTGGCCCATTATTCCGGGCCGCCTTTAACCCCTCCCCGGCCCTGTGAGCCTCGATTCTGTGTGACACCTCATCCAATGCTGTTTTGAAATCTAAATATACTACATCTACTGGTTTCCCTTGATCTACCCTCCCGAGTGACACCCGAAGCATAAACAGATCTGTTGAACATGGTCTCCCTTTCATAAGTCATTGATTCTGCCCACTCATAAAGTTTTCTAAATGCCTTGGCAACATGTCCCTAATAATAGATTTGAGCAAATTCGTACAATCATAGAATTCACAGTGCAGCAAGAGGCCATTCAGCCCATCGAGTCTGCACCGGCCCTTGCAAAGAGCACCCTCCTGAAGCCCACGTATCTCCCCTACCCCCGTAACCCCCACTGAACATGTTTTGGACACTAAGGGGCAATTTAGCACGGCCAATCCACCTAACCTACACATCTTTGGCCACTAAGGGGCAATTTAGCACGGCCAATCCACCTAACCTGCACATCTTTGGACACTAAGGGGCAATTTAGCACGGCCAATCCACCTAACCCGCACATCTTTGGACTGTGGGAGGAAACCGGAGCACCCGGAGGAAACCCACGCACACACGGGGAGGATGTGCAGACTCCGCACAGACAGCGACCCAAGCCCGGGATTCGAACCCGGGACCCTGGAGCTGTGAAGCAACTGTGCTAACCACTGTGCTACCGTGCTGCCCTTTCACACCTCAAATGGGAGGATCGACGCTTTCCTGCCTCACTCGACTCCGAGTTAACGAGGGGCGATTGAGGGCGAGCGGTGTGCGGAGGGAGCTGATGGCCAAGCAGACGGGATATTATGGGGTGACGGAGCTTGACATCCACGAGGTCAGATCCGCAGGGCAGACCCACAAAAAAAGCACTCGGCATACATTGCAAGGCCTCAATTTCTAATCATTTGCCATTTTATTTCAACACCAGCAAGTTGAAGCTCCATCTAAACGAAGCAAAATCTTTAGCGAAGGAAAGGCAACTTGTCCACAGTGGATGCGGAATCCACGACTCTATTTACTACAAAAGGTTTCAATCGTAAGGGGGGGGGCGGGAAAAAAAATCAACGTTACGAGATTTCCGTCCCCTACTCTTAATCTTTCCCGATCAAAATCGTCAGCCAGCAATGATATAGCGCCTGCGGTCAGCGGGAAAGGAGAATCCCAAACGGGCGGAGAATTCCGGCCATTGTCACAGGTCGGTTACGACACAGAAAAGGCGGCCATTTGGCCCATTATTCCGGGCCGCCTTTAACCCCTCCCCGGCCCTGTGAGCCTCGATTCTGTGTGACACCTCATCCAATGCTGTTTTCAAATCTAAATATACTACATCTACTGGTTTCCCTTGATCTACCCTCCCGAGTGACACCCGAAGCATAAACAGATCTGTTGAACATGGTCTCCCTTTCACAAGTCATTGATTCTGCCCACTCATAGAGTTTTCTAAATGCCTTGGCAACATGTCCCTAATAATAGATTTGAGCAAATTCCCTACTACTAATGTTAGGCTACCTGACTTTCCATTCTTAAGCATCAGGGCTACGTTTGTTGTCTTCCAATTCCTGGGATCCCTTCTAGGTTTTCAGAAGTGCTAAATGATCAAAAATCAATGGTCCCTTCTCTCCTACTTCGTCAGCACCCCGGGGTCAAGGTTGACTCGACGCCACTCGAATTCCAAGATGGCTGACGCGTCCAGTCCGCGCGATCTGGAAGGGTCGGGTAGATGGGTTGCTCGGAGGTTTGCGCGCTCCCTCCATTTGCCGAGAATGGGGGGGGGGGGGGGTCCCTGCCCGTGGACGCACGTCGCGACCGACCGGCGTGGACGAACCCCGTTACGGGCGCGGCCGGTGGTCTTGAGTCGGTGGTCACTTGGAGCCCGCGGCGCACTCGGGGTTGCTCGACACGTTCTCTGCAAGCAAAAGGGATCTGATCAAGCTTTTCGCCTTTTTCTTTTCATTGCCCGGGAGATCGGGATGGTGGGGGTGGGGGTGGGGGGGGGGGGGGGAGCGGAGCCTAGAGCTTCCCGTCAATCATGTGTGAACCACTCAACACCCTTGTCTCGTGTAGTCCAACACGTTGCGACGCTCCCCATGTTGGCGTGAGAAGCCACTGCTTCACGTCGTCCAGTACCTGAGTTGCACCGTCACTGTTTCCGGAAAGTTCTGGGTGTCCTGGACCGCGAAGACGGACGCAAATACCATCAGCCATCTCCTTGTCCCATCCACCTCCGCCCTCAACAATAAGCTGCATTTACGTAGCAGCTTCGTTTTGTGACGCGTCAAACAAACCCCCCCCCTCCTCCCGAGCGGCGTTGGCGAGGGGACCTCTGGGGTATTGTGGACAGCATTGCTCTCCTTATCCTCCATGGGTCTCTTCCTTCCTTAAACACCCTCACAGATACGCTTGCAAAACCTTTTGCCAACTTCGCCCACATTCTCTAATCTCTCTCTCATCAACACACGCACGCAACGGACATTATCGACAAGGGGGTCACCGTTTAAGGATGCGGGGCGGCGAGTTTCAAACAGAGATGAGGAGGGATTACTTCCCTCAGGGGGGTAGTGGACCTTTGGAATTCGCTACCCCAGAGTGACTTTGAGGAGGAGGTGGACAAATTTTTAATTGGCGGTGGGTTGGAAGGGCGATGGGGTACGGGCAGGACGGTGGGGTTGAGGTCCAGAGAAGATCACCCGCGATCGTTTCGGAGGGCGGAGTGGGCTCGGGGGGTTCGCCTCCTGCTCCGGCTTCTAACCGACGCGCGGATTAGGAAGCAGGAGTGAGGCCCCTCGATCCCGCCCCGCCATTCGATACGATGCCGGCCGATCTGATTGGAACCGCGACCCCACATTCCTGCCGCCCCCCCGATAACCTTTCACCCCCCCCCGCGACCCCTTCACCAACCGAGAATCTCTCCACCTCGGCCTTAAAAACATTCAGAGGTTCCGCTTTCCCCGCCTCTCGGGGAAGGGAGTTCCAGAGACTCGCCACCCTCTGAGGGAAAACATTTCTCCCCCGTCTCCGTTTTAAACGGGCCGCCCCCCTTATATTTAAACAGTGACCACCAACGTCCCTCGGGAGGGGGGGGGAGAGGGTTGTCTGACGCGCCCAGGAAGGAGGTGCAGTTGCTGCAGATGGCACATCGTCTCTGACTGTCACGTGATAGAATCACAAACACACCATGGCCTTCAATAAAACGCCACACTCCGCCATTACCAGCCATCGGAGGCTCCCGGCCTACACCGTGTAAGCTCGGAGACCACCAGAAACACTAGGCCGAAATTACTTAACCTCATCCCCATTTCCCTCCAGGTACTCTCCTCTTTGTTTTGAGCTGCAAACTAGGGTTGGGGCAAAGGAACACTGTGCAGTGAAATCATGGGGGCCATCTCCCATTCGCTGATGCCTTCCTTCCTTCCTCCCCCCCCCCCTTCCCCCACACTCCGCTGCACCAGGCCCGTCGCCCTTTACTGGCACTGCGTTTTAACCCCACCGAATCCACAACACCGTCACCTTGGTATCCTAAGGGAACAGTGTAGATGGGCTTTAGAGTGGTTTCACAGATCGGCGCAACATCGAGGGCCGAAGGGCCTGCACTGCGCTGTAATGTTCTATGTTCTAACTCACACCAAATCCCGTTCGCTTATCCTCTCCCCCAACACCATGCTCACTGACCTCGCAACCCTCCGAGATCTCTGCGCTCCTCCAAATTCTGGACCCTTACCTCCGCTCTGCCTCCAGCCGTGCCCAGGCCTCGAGCAACGAGACTCTCTCCTCGTCTTGACAAAGGGGGGAGTGCCCGACGTCGCGGTTCCCCCCCCAAACAGTACCCTCCGTCAAACTCACAATCAGTACCCTCCGTCAAACCTTACCCCCGCCCACACCCCCTCAAAAGTAGCCAGTCGATCCGGGAGGGGGCAAAAGAAACAGTTCGGGCCTGTCGAAGCCTGAATTGGCACCAACTGGCCCGGACTGGTGCTGGAGCGGTCTCAACTGGATCTGACTGGAAATTAGAACATAGAACATAGAACACTACAGCGCAGTACGGGCCCTTCGGCCCTCGATATTGCGCCGACCTGTGAAACCATCTGAAGCCTATCTGACCTACACTATTCCATTTTCATCCATATGTCTATCCAGTGACCACTTAAATGCTCTTAAATTTGGCGAGTCTACTACTGTTGCAGGCAGGGTGTTCCACACCCCTACTACTCTCTGAGTAAAGAAACTGCCTCTGACATCTGTCCTATATCTACCACCCCTCAAATTAAAGCTATGTCCCCTCGTGTTGGTCATCACCATCCGAGGAAAGAGACTCTCACTTCCACCCTATCTAACCCTCTATCTTATATGTCTCTATTAAGTCACCTCTCAGCCTTCTCCTCTCTAACAAAAACAACCTCAAGTCCCTGAGCCTTTCCTCATAAGACCTTCCCTCCATACCAGGCAACATCCTAGTAAATCTCTTCTGAACCCTTTCCAAAGCTTCCACATCCTTCCTATAATGTGGTGACCAGAACTGCACGCAGTACTCCAAGAGCGGCCGCACCAGAGTTATGTACAGCTGCAGCATGACCTTGTGGCTCCGAAACTCAATCCCCCTACTGATAAAGGCTAGCACACCATATGCCTTCTTAACAGCCCTATTAACCTGGGTGGCAACTTTCAGGGATTTATGTACCTGGATGCCGAGATCTCTCTGTTCATCTACACTACCAAGAATCTTGCCATTAGCCCAGTACTCTGCATTCCTGTTACTCCTTCCAAAGTGAACCACCTCACACTTTTCCGCATTAAACTTCATCTGCCACCTCTCAGCCCAGCTCTGCAGCTTATCTATGTCCCTCTGTATCCTATAATATCCTTCAGCACTATCCACAACTCCACCGACCTTCGTGTCATCTGCAAATTTACTAACCCATCCTTCTACACCCTCTTCCAGGTCATTTATAAAAATGACAAACAGCAGTGGCCCCAAAACAGATCCTTGCGGTACACCACTAGTAACTGAACTCCAGGATGAACATTTGCCATCAACCACCACCCTCTGTCTTCTTTCAGCTAGCCAATTACTGATCCAAACCGCTAAATCACCTTCAATCCCATACTTCCTTATTTTCTGCAATAGCCGACTGTGTTCCAACAAACTGCTGGATCTACGGGTGTATTTGGAAATCCAGCAGGCGGACTTGCCTTTTGAACAGTGGACACGGACATCTTAGTTTACCACGGTAAGCGACTTGAGAAAATATGTCAGCCACAGACGAAGGCTCTAAGCCAAGCATGGAATCAAACAGCAAAGAAGAAGATCGCTCGGCCCTTCTGCCTCTGCTGACTCGTTGAAGGAGATATCCAATTAGACCCACACCCAGTTACCTCATTCCCAAATCCCGACATATTCTCTCCCCCACTCATTAAAGTATAGATCCAATTCCCCTCTAAGGTTTTCAGCGATTTGCTGTGTGAAATTCTAAAAAAATTCTCCTCATCACTCCCACTGTGCACAATCCCAATGGACCCAAACCCTTTCCCATTCACTCCCATTGTACACAATCCCAATGGACCCAAACCCTTTCCCATTCACTCCCATTATACACAATCCCAATGGACCCAAACCCCTTCCCATTCACTCCCACTGTACACAATCCCAATGGACCCAAACCCCTTCCCATTCACTCCCATTGTACACCATCCCAATGGACCCAAACCCCTTCCCATTCGCTCCTATTATACACAATCCCAATGGACCCAAACCCCTTCCCATTCACTCCCACTGTACACACTCCCAATGGACCCAAACCCCTTCCCATTCACTCCATTGTACACAATCCCAATGGACCCAAACCCCTTCCCATTCACTCCCATTGTACACAATCCCAATGGACCCAAACCCCTTCCCATTCACTCCCACTGTCCACAATCCCAATGGACCCAAACCCCTTCCCATTCACTAAAATTGTACACAATCCCAATGGACCCAAACCCCTTCCCATTCACTCCCATTGTACACAATCCCAATGGATCCAAACCCCTTCCCATTCACTAAAATTGTACACAATCCCAATGGACCCAAACCCCTTCCCATTCACTCCCATTGTACACAATCCATATGGACCCAAAACCCTTCCCATTCACTCCCATTGTACACAACCCCAATGGATCCAAACTCCTTCCCATTCACTCCCATTGTACACAATCCATATGGACCCAAACCCCTTCCCATTCACTCCCATTGTACACAACCCCAATGGATCCAAACTCCTTCCCATTCACTCCCATTGTACACAATCCCAATGGACCTAAACCCCTTCCCATTCACTCCCACTGTACACAATCCCAATGGACCCAAACCCCTTCCCATTCACTCCCATTGTACACAATCCATATGGACCCAAACCCCTTCCCATTCACTCCCATTGTACACAATCCCAATGGATCCAAACTCCTTCCCATTCACTCCCATTGTACACAATCCCAATGGACCTAAACCCCTTCCCATTCACTCCCACTGTGCACAATCCCAATGGACCTAAACCCCTTCCCATTCACTCCCATTGTACAAAATCCCAATGGGCCCAAACCTAGTCCCATTCACTCCCGTTGTACACAATCCCAATGGATCAAACCCCTTCCCATTCACTCCAATTGAACACAATCCTAATGGACCCAAACCCCTTCCCATTCACTCCCATTGTACACAATCCCAATGGATCAAACCCCTTCCCATTCACTCCCACTGTATACAATCCCAATGGACCCAAACCCCTTCCCATTCACTCCAACTGTACACAATCCCAATGGATCAAACCACTTCCCATTCACTCCCATTGTACACAATCCCAATGGATCAAACCCCTTCCCATTCACTCCCACTGTATACAA
>NC_052176.1:5626500-5727971 GCF_902713615.1 Scyliorhinus canicula | reverse complement strand
ACCCCTCAGCACTAACCCTCTAACATTGCGGCACTCCATCAGTACTGACCCTCTGACAGTGCAGAAATCCCTCAGTACTGACCCTCTGACAGTGCAGCAGTCCCTCAGTACTGACCCTCTGACAGTGCAGCACTCCCTCAGTACTGACCCTCTGACAGTGCGGCACTCCCTCAGTACTGACCCCCTGACAGTGCAGCATTCCCTCAGCACTAACCGTCTAACATTGCGGCACTCCCTCAGTACTGACCCTCTGACAGTGCGGCACTCCCTCAGTACTGACCCCCTGACAGTGCAGCATTCCCTCAGCACTAACCGTCTAACATTGCGGCACTCCCTCAGTACTGACCCTCTGACAGTGCATAACTCCCTCAGTACTGACCCTCTGACAGTGCAGCAGTCCCTCAGTACTGACCCTCTGACAGAGCAGCACTCCCTCAGTACTGACCCTCTGACAGTGCAGCACTCCCTCAGTACTGACCCTCTGACAGTGCAGCACTCCCTCAGTACTGACCCTCTGAAAGTGCAGCACTCCCTCAGTACTGACCCACTGAAATTGCGGCACTCCCTCAGTACTGACCCTCTATCAGTGCAGCACTACCTCAGTACTGACCCTCTGACAGTGCGGCACTCCCTCAGTACTGACCCTCTGACAGTGAAGCACTCCCTCAGTACTGACCCTCTGACAGTGCAGCACTCCCTCAGTACTGATCCTCTGACAGTGCAGCACTCCCTCAGTACTGACCATCTGACAGTGCAGCACTCCCTCAGTACTGACCTTCTGACAGTGCAGCACTCCCTCAGTACTGGCCCTCTGACAGTGCAGCACACCCTCAGTACCGACCCTCTGACAGTGCGGCTCTCCCTCAGTACTGACCCTCTGACAGTGCAGCACTCCCTCAGCACTGTCCCTCTGACAGTGCAGCACACCCTCAGTACCGACCCTCTGACAGTGCGGCTCTCCCTCAGTACTGACCCTCTGTCAGTGCAGCACTCCCTCAGTACTGACCCTCTGACAGTGCAGCACTCACTCAGTACTGACCCTCTGACAGTGCAGTGCTCCCTCATTACTGATCCTCTGACACTGCAGCTCTCCCTCAGTACTGACCCTCTGACAGTTCGGCACTCCCTCAGTACTGACCCTCTGACAGTGCAGCACTGCCTCAGTACTGACCCTCTGGCAGTGCAGCACTCCCTCAGCACTAACCCTCTAACATTGCGGCACTCCATCAGTACTGACCCTCTGACAGTGCAGAACTCCCTCAGTACTGACCCTCTGACAGTGCAGCACTCCCTCAGCACTAACCGTCTAACATTGCGGCACTCCCTCAGTACTGACCCTCTGACAGTGCAGCACTCCCTCAGCACTAACCGTCTAACATTGCGGCACTCCCTCAGTACTGACCCTCTGACAGTGCAGCACTCCCTCAGTACTGACCCTCTGACAGTGCAGCACTCCCTCAGTACTGACCCTCTGACAGTGCGGCACTCCCTCAGTACTGACCCTCTGACAGTGCAGCACTCCCTCAGTTCTGACCCACTGACAGTGCAGCACTCCCTCAGTACTGACCCTCTGACAGTGCAGCACTCCCTCAGTACTGACCCTCTGACAGTGCAGCACTCCCTCAGTACTGACCCTCTGACAGTGCAGCACTCCCTCAGTACTCACCCTCTGACAGTGCAGCACTCCCTCAGTACTCACCCAATGACAGTGTAGCACTCCCTCAGTATTGACCCTCTCACAGTGCAGCACTCCCTCAGCACTATCCCTCTGACAGTGCAGCACTCCCTCAGTACTGACCCTCTGACAGTGCGGCACTCCCTCAGTACAGACCCTCTGACAGTGCAGCACTCCCTCAGTACTGACCCTCTGACAGTGCAGCAGTCCCTCAGTACTGACCCTCTGACAGTGCAGCACACCCTCAGTACCGACCCTCTGACAGTGCGGCTCTCCCTCAGTACTGACCCTCTGTCAGTGCAGCACTCCCTCAGTACTGACCCTCTGACAGTGCAGCACTCCCTCAGTACTGACTCTCTGACAGTGCAGCGCTCCCTCAGTACTGAACCTCTGACAGTGCAGTGCTCCCTCAGTACTGACCTTCTGACACTGCAGCTCTCCCTCAGTACTGACCCTCTGACAGTTCGGCACTCCCTCAGTGCTGACCCTCTGACAGTGCAGCACTGCCTCAGTACTGACCCTCTGGCAGTGCAGCACTCCCTCAGCACTAACCCTCTAACATTGCGGCACTCCATCAGTACTGACCCTCTGACAGTGCAGAACTCCCTCAGTACTGACCCTCTGACAGTGCAGCAGTCCCTCAGTACTGACCCTCTGACAGTGCAGCACTCCCTCAGTACTGACCCCCTGACAGTGCAGCATTCCCTCAGCACTAACCGTCTAACATTGCGGCACTCCCTCAGTACTGACCCTCTGACAGTGCAGCACTCCCTCAGTACTGACCCTCTGACAGTGCAGCACTCCCTCAGTACTGACCCTCTGACAGTGCGGCACTCCCTCAGTACTGACCCTCTGACAGTGCAGCACTCCCTCAGTTCTGACCCACTGACAGTGCAGCACTCCCTCAGTACTGACCCTCTGACAGTGCAGCACTCCCTCAGTACTGACCCTCTGACAGTGCAGCACTCCCTCAGTACTGACCCTCTGACAGTGCAGCACTCCCTCAGTACTCACCCTCTGACAGTGCAGCACTCCCTCAGTACTCACCCAATGACAGTGTAGCACTCCCTCAGTATTGACCCTCTCACAGTGCAGCACTCCCTCAGCACTATCCCTCTGACAGTGCAGCACTCCCTCAGTACTGACCCTCTGACAGTGCGGCACTCCCTCGGTACAGACCCTCTGACAGTGCAGCACTCCCTCAGTACGGACCCTCTGACAGTGCAGCAGTCCCTCAGTAATGACCCTCTGACAGTGCAGCACTCCCTCAGTACTGACCCCCTGACAGTGCAGCACTCCCTCAGTACTGACCCTCTGACAGTGCAGCACTCCCTCAGTACTAACCCTCTGACAGTGCAGCACTCCCTCAGTACTGACCCTCTGACAGTGCGGCACTCCCTCAGTACTGACCCTCTGACAGTGCAGCGCTCCCTCAGTACTAACCCTCTGACAGTGCAGCTCTCCCTCAGCACTGACCCTCTGACAGTGCGGCACTCCCTCAGTACTGTCCCTCTGACAGTGCAGCACTCCCTCTGTACTGACGCTCTAACAGTGCAGCACTCCCTCAGTACTGACCCTCTGACAGTGCAGCACTCCCTCAGTACTGACCCTCTGACAGTGCTGTGCTCTCTCAGTACCGACCCTCTGACAGTGCGGCACTCCCTCAGGACTGACCCTCTGACAGTGCAGCACTCCCTCAGTACTGACCCTCTGACAGTGCAGTGCTCTCTCAGTACCGACCCTCTGACAGTGCGGCACTCCCTCAGTACTGACCCTCTGACAGTGCAGCACTCCCTCAGTACTGACCCTCTGACAGTGCAGCACTCCCTCAGTACTGACCCTCTGACAGTGCAGCCCTCCCTCAGTACTGACCCTCTGACAGTGCAGCCCTCCCTCAGTACTGACCCTCTGACAGTGCAGCACTCCCTCAGTACTGACCCTCTGACAGTGCGCCACTCCCTCAGTACTTACCCTCTGACAGTGCTGCGCTCCCCCAGTACTGATCCTCTGACAGTGCAGCACTCCCTCAGTACTGACCCTCTGACAGTGCAGCACTCCCTCAGTACTGACCCTCTGACAGTGCAGCACTCCCTCAGTACCAAGCCTCTGACAGTGCCGCACTCCCTCAGTAGTGACCCTCTGACAGTGTGGCACCTTCTCAGTACTGACCCTCCGACAGTGCAGCACTCCCTCAGTACTGACCCTCTGACAGTGCGGCACTCCCTCAGTACTTACCCGCTGACAGTGCAGCACTCCCTCAGTACTGACCCTCTGACAGTGCGGCACTCCCTCAGTACTGACCCTCTGACAGTGCGGCACTCCCTCAGTACTGACCCCCTGACAGTGCAGCACTCCCTCAGTACTGACCCTCTGACAGTGCGGTACTCCCTCAGTACTGACCCTCTGTCAGTGCAGCACTCCCTCAGTACTGACCCTCTGACAGTGCAGCACTCCCTCAGTACTGATCCTCTGACAGTGCGGCACTCCCTCAGTACTGACCCTCTGACAGTTCAGCACTCCCTCAGTACTGACCCTCTGACAGTGCAGCACTCCCTCAGTACTGACCCTCTGACTGTGCAGCCCTCCCTCAGTACTGACCCTCTGACAGTGCAGCACTCCTTCAGTACTGACCCTCTGACAGTGCAGCACTCCCTCAGTACTGACCCTCTGACAGTGCAGCACTCCCTCAGTACTCACCCTCTGACAGTGCAGCACTCCCTCAGTACTCACCCAATGACAGTGTAGCACTCCCTCAGTATTGACCCTCTCACAGTGCAGCACTCCCTCAGCACTATCCCTCTGACAGTGCAGCACTCCCTCAGTACTGACCCTCTGACAGTGCGGCACTCCCTCAGTACAGACCCTCTGACAGTGCAGCACTCCCTCAGTACTGACCCTCTGACAGTGCAGCAGTCCCTCAGTACTGACCCTCTGACAGTGCAGCACTCCCTCAGTACTGACCCCCTGACAGTGCAGCACTCCCTCAGTACTGACCCTCTGACAGTGCAGCACTCCCTCAGTACTGACCCTCTGACAGTGCAGCACTCCCTCAGTACTGACCCTCTGACAGTGCGGCACTCCCTCAGTACTGACCCTCTGACAGTGCAGCACACCCTCAGTACCGACCCTCTGACAGTGCGGCTCTCCCTCAGTACTGACCCTCTGTCAGTGCAGCACTCCCTCAGTACTGACCCTCTGACAGTGCAGCACTCCCTCAGTACTGACTCTCTGACAGTGCAGCGCTCCCTCAGTACTGAACCTCTGACAGTGGAGTGCTCCCTCAGTACTGACCTTCTGACACTGCAGCTCTCCCTCAGTACTGACCCTCTGACAGTTCGGCACTCCCTCAGTGCTGACCCTCTGACAGTGCAGCACTGCCTCAGTACTGACCCTCTGGCAGTGCAGCACTCCCTCAGTACTGACCCTCTGACAGTGCAGCACTCCCTCAGTACTGACCCTCTGGCAGTGCAGCACTCCCTCAGTACTGACCCTCTGACAGTGCAGCGCTCCCTCAGCACTAACCCTCTAACATTGCGGCACTCCATCAGTACTGACCCTCTGACAGTGCAGAACTCCCTCAGTACTGACCCTCTGACAGTGCAGCACTCCCTCAGCACTAACCGTCTAACATTGCGGCACTCCCTCAGTACTGACCCTCTGACAGTGCAGCATTCCCTCAGCACTAACCGTCTAACATTGCGGCACTCCCTCAGTACTGACCCTCTGACAGTGCAGCACTCCCTCAGTACTGACCCTCTGACAGTGCAGCACTCCCTCAGTACTGACCCTCTGACAGTGCGGCACTCCCTCAGTACTGACCCTCTGACAGTGCAGCACTCCCTCAGTTCTGACCCACTGACAGTGCAGCACTCCCTCAGTACTGACCCTCTGACAGTGCAGCACTCCCTCAGTACTGACCCTCTGACAGTGCAGCACTCCCTCAGTACTGACCCTCTGACAGTGCAGCACTCCCTCAGTACTCACCCTCTGACAGTGCAGCACTCCCTCAGTACTCACCCAATGACAGTGTAGCACTCCCTCAGTATTGACCCTCTCACAGTGCAGCACTCCCTCAGCACTATCCCTCTGACAGTGCAGCACTCCCTCAGTACTGACCCTCTGACAGTGCGGCACTCCCTCGGTACAGACCCTCTGACAGTGCAGCACTCCCTCAGTACTGACCCTCTGACAGTGCAGCAGTCCCTCAGTAATGACCCTCTGACAGTGCAGCACTCCATCAGTACTGACCCCCTGACAGTGCAGCACTCCCTCAGTACTGACCCTCTGACAGTGCTGCACTCCCTCAGTACTAACCCTCTGACAGTGCAGCACTCCCTCAGTACTGACCCTCTGACAGTGCAGCACTCCCTCAGTACTGACCCTCTGACAGTGCAGCCCTCCCTCAGTACTGACCCTCTGACAGTGCAGCCCTCCCTCAGTACTGACCCTCTGACAGTGCAGCACTCCCTCAGTACTGACCCTCTGACAGTGCGGCACTCCCTCAGTACTTACCCTCTGACAGTGCTGCGCTCCCCCAGTACTGATCCTCTGACAGTGCAGCACTCCCTCAGTACTGACCCTCTGACAGTGCAGCACTCCCTCAGTACTGACCCTCTGACAGTGCAGCACTCCCTCAGTACCAAGCCTCTGACAGTGCCGCACTCCCTCAGTAGTGACCCTCTGACAGTGTGGCACCTTCTCAGTACTGACCCTCCGACAGTGCAGCACTCCCTCAGTACTGACCCTCTGACAGTGCGGCACTCCCTCAGTACTTACCCGCTGACAGTGCAGCACTCCCTCAGTACTGACCCCCTGACAGTGCAGCACTCCCTCAGTACTGACCCTCTGACAGTGCGGCACTCCCTCAGTACTGACCCTCTGACAGTGCAGCACTCCCTCAGTACTGATCCTCTGACAGTGCGGCACTCCCTCAGTACTGACCCTCTGACAGTTCAGCACTCCCTCAGTACTGACCCTCTGACAGTGCAGCACTCCCTCAGTACTGACCCTCTGACTGTGCAGCCCTCCCACAGTACTGACCCTCTGACAGTGCAGCACTCCTTCAGTACTGACCCTCTGACAGTGCAGCACTCCCTCAGTACTGACCCTCTGACAGTGCAGCACTCCCTCAGTACCAACCCTCTGACAGTGCAGCACTCCCTCAGTACTTACCCTCTGACAGTGCGGCGCTCCCCCAGTACTGATCCTCTGACAGTGCAGCACTCCCTCAGTACTGACCCTCTGACAGTGCAGCACTCCCTCAGTACTGACCCTCTGACAGTGCAGCACTCCCTCAGTACCAACCCTCTGACAGTGCCGCACTCCCTCAGTAGTGACCCTCTGACAGTGTGGCACCTTCTCAGTACTGACCCTCCGACAGTGCAGCACTCCCTCAGTACTGACCCGCTGACAGTGCAGCACTCCCTCAGTACTGACCCCCTGACAGTGCGGCACTCCCTCAGTACTGACCCTCTGACAGTGCGGCACTCCCTCAGTACTGACCCTCTGACAGTGCAGCACTCCCTCAGTACTGACCCTCTGACACTGCGGCACACCCTCAGTAATGACCCTCTGACAGTCCAGCACTCCCTCACTACTGACCCTCTGACAGTGCAGCACTCCCTCAGTACTGACCCTCTGACAGTGCAGCACTCCCTCAGTACTGACCCTCTGACAGTGCAGCACTCCCTCAGTACTGACCCTCTGACAGTGCAGCACTCCCTCAGTACCAACCCTCTGACAGTGCCGCACTCCCTCAGTACTGACCCTCTGACAGTGCGGCGCTCCCCCCGTACTGACCCTCTGACAGTGCAGCACTCCCTCAGTACTGACCCTCTGACAGTGCGGCACTCCCTCAGCACTGACCCTCTGACAGTGCAGCACTCCCTCAGTACTGACCCTCTGACAGTGCAGCACTCCCTCAGTACTGACCCTCTAACAGCGCAGCGCTCCCTCAGTACTGACCCTCTGACAGTGCGGCACTCCTTCAGTACTGACCCTCTGACAGTGCGGCACTCCCTCAGTACTGACTCTCTGACAGTGCAGCACTCCCTCAGTACTGACCCTCTGACAGTGCAGCACTCCCTCAGTACTGACCCTCTGACAGTGCGGCACTCCCTCAGTACTGACCCTCTGACAGTGCAGCACTCCCTCAGTACTGACCCTCTGACAGTGCGGCACTCCCTCAGTACTGACCCTCTGACAGTGCAGCACTCCCTCAGTACTGACCCTCTGACAGTGCAGCACTCCCTCAGTACTGACCCTCTGACAGAGCGGCACTCCCTCAGTACTGACCCTCTGACAGTGCAGCACTCCCTCAGTACTGACCCTCTGACAGTGCAGCACTCCCTCAGTACTGACCCTCTGACAGTGCAGCACTCCCTCAGCACTGACCCTCTGACAGTGCAGCACTCCCTCAGTACTGACCCTCTGACAGTGCAGCACTCCCTCAGTACTGACCCTCTAACAGCGCAGCGCTCCCTCAGTACTGACCCTCTGACAGTGCAGCGCTCCCACAGTACTGACCCTCTGACAGTGCAGCACTCCCTCAGTACTGACCCTCTGACAGTGCAGCACTCCCTCAGTACTGACGTTCTGACAGTGCAGCACTCCCTCAGTACTGACCCTCTAACAGCGCAGCGCTCCCTCAGTTCTGACCATGTGACAGTGCAGCACTCCCTCAGTACTGACCCTCTGACAGTGCAGCGCTCCCTCAGTACTGACCCTCTGACAGTGCGGCACTCCCTCAGTACTGACCCTCTGACAGTGCAGCACTCCCTCAGTACTGACCCTCTGACAGTGCGGCCCTCCCTCAGTACTGACCCTCTGACAGTGCAGCGCTCCCTCAGTACTGACCCTCTGACAGTGCAGCACTCCCTCAGTACTGACCCTCTGACAGTGCGGCACTCCCTCAGTACTGACCCTCTGACAGTGCGGCACTCCCTCAGTACTGACCCTCTGACAGTGCAGCACTCCCTCAGTACTGACCCTCTGACAGTGCGGCACTCCCTCAGTACTGACCCTCTGACAGTGCGGCACTCCCTCAGTACTGACCCTCTGACAGTGCTGCACTCCCTCGGTACTGACCCACTGACAGTGCAGCACTCCCTCAGTACTGACCCTCTGACAGTGCAGCACTCCCTCAGTACTGACCCTCTGACAGTGCGGCCCTCCCTCAGTACTGACCCTCTGACAGTGCAGCGCTCCCTCAGTACTGACCCTCTGACAGTGCAGCACTCCCTCAGTACTGACCCTCTGACAGTGCAGCACTCCCTCAGTACTGACCCTCTGACAGTGCGGCACTCCCTCAGTACTGACCCTCTGACAGTGCGGCACTCCCTCAGTACTGACCCTCTGACAGTGCAGCTCCCTCAGTACTGGCCCTCTGACAGAGCGGCACTCCCTCATTACTGACCTGTAATTGAAAATATGGAAAAATGTGTTATTTGAAACATGGAAGTCAGGCAATCTCTGGTCTGAGAGAAACCTGAGAGGGTACAGGGAAAGATCCCACGAAGGGTTAAAAGCAGCTGCAAAGAGCAGGATTATACAATGCAGATTCTTTCTCACAAACAGGCTTATCAAACACACAGGATCCTTGTATTGAGCTAAAATAATGGCTCACACCTTCATTGAAAGTAACTATCTCAGGAAGCATCTGGAAATGCATGGATGAGAGTTTCAATTGAATTAAGTGATGAATGTTAAGACAGGCAGGTCTTTCAAGTCATAACCAAGTGAAATTTTAGCATACAGTTAAAAGCAAAGGTTTCACACCTTCACTGAAATAAACTCTCTTAGTTAACAGCTGGAAAGGATGGATGATGCTCAGTCGAATTTGGTGTCAATTCTAAGTGTGAAATTCTACTAACATCAAGTCAATTAAAAGAAAATTGGAGACGACCTGTCCACAAGAGACATAATTTAAAGTCAAAATCAGCATGGTAGCATTGTGGTTAGCACAATCGCTACACAGCTCCAGGGTCCCAGTTTTGATTCCCCACTGGGTCACTGTCTGTGCGGAGTCTGCACGTCCTCCCCGTGTGTGCGTGGGTTTCCTCCGGGTGCTCCGGTTTCCTCCCACAGTCCAAATATGTGCAGGTTGGGTGGATTGGCCATGCTAAATTGCCCGTAGTGTCCAAAATTGCCCTTAGTGTGGGGTGGGGTTACTGGGTTATGGGGATAGGGTGGAGGTGTTGACCTTGGGTAGGGTGCTCTTTCCAAGAGCTGGTGCAGACTCGATGGGCCGAATGGCCTCCTTCTGCACTGTAAATTCTATGTAAAAAAGCAAAGTTATGAGCTGGGGACAATTGGAAAATTAAACTATTCAACTGACAGGAATGAAAAGTAACACCTATTGAAACCAAAGCATCTTTGAATATCACAAAGGACAATGAAATGAAAAATGAAACGAAAATCGCTTATTGTCACGAGCAGGCTTCAAATGAAGTTACTGTGAAAAGCCCCTAGTCGCCACATTCCGGCGCCTGTTCGGGGAGGCTGTTACGGGAATCGAACCATGCTGCTGGCCTGCTTGGTCTGCTTTAAAAGCCAGCGATTTAGCCCTGTGCTAAACAGCCCCATATCAGATCTGAGAGGTGAGGTTATGCCCAAAATGAATAATTAGTTGTATTAGAATGTTTACATCAAAGATACTTTTTTAACAATCAAAGTGAAATAAGTTACCTTACAATAAGGCTCTAAAAACTTAATAATTGTTAGAAAGAGAATATAAACCCAGGGAGCAGAAGCAGAAGGAGCAACAGGAGGGGAGCAGAACTCAGAGAGAGGAGAGAAGCATATTCAGCTGTCACAGCTCGGTCACGGGAAAGACAAGACAAGCAGCTGAGCTTAAACAGCTATACATCTAAGGAAGACTAGAATTTAAACAGGAGTCAGAGTCAGCTGAGAGAGAGCTAACAGAGCCAGCTCTCACAGCTCAGTACATGGGATCGACAAGACACAGCAACAGAGCTAACCAGCAAATACATGTCAAGAAGACCAGCCTTTAAGGAAGATTGATTGTCAAGGTGGGCCTGAAAGTCCCTACAACCAACCAGCAGGATCCAGAAACAAGATCCTTTCTGTAAAGAATGAGTTTGCAGCTTTTAAAAGAAAAAATATAATAATAAAATAACTTACTTAACCTGGAAAAATGTTGTTTTCCTAAAGTCTACTTTACTTACTTAGCAATGCAGGACCCAGGACATCGATGCTACTAAGGGGTAAGTAGATAAAATCTTCGGTGAAGGTATGGGTTATACCGGGGGATAACTTGATAATATAGTTTGACCTGAATGGCACCCACCGAAGCCTGCATCGGAGTCAGGGAGTGAGAATCCCTCTTCACCATTTAGAATGTCGGCCCCTTTTTGGTATAGGGGGAATTCTAAGAATAGTGGTGAGTTTTAAAAACCAGACCCTCTGACAGTGCAGCACTCCCTCAGTACTGACCCTCTGACAGTGCAGCACTCCCTCAGTACTGACCCTCTGACAGTGCGGCACTCCCTCAGTACTGACCCTCAGACAGTGCAGCTCTCCCTCAGTACTGACTCTCTAAAAGTGCAGCACTCCCTCAGTACTGACCCTCTGACAGTGCAGCACTCCCTCAGTACTGACCCTCTGACAGTGCAGCACTCCCTCAGTACTGACCCTCTGACAGTGCGGCACTCCCTCAGTACTGACCCTCTGACAGTGCGGCACTCCCTCAGTACTGACCCTCTGACAGTGCAGCACTCCCTCAGTACTGACCCTCTGACAGTGCAGCACTCCCTCAGTACTGACCCTCTGACAGTGCAGCACTCCCTCAGTACGGACCCTCGGACAGTGCAGCGCTCCCTCAGTACTGACCCTCCCACAGTGCGGCACTCCCTCAGTACTGACCCTCTGACAGTGCAGCACTCCCTCAGTACTGACCCTCTGACAGTGCAGGACTCCCTCAGTACTGACCCTCTGACAGTGCGGCACTCCCTCAGTACTGACCCTCTGACAGTGCAGCACTCCCTCAGTACTGACCCTCTGACAGTGCGGCACTCCCTCAGTACTGACCCTCTGACAGTGCAGCACTCCCTCAGTACTGACCCTCTGACAGTGCGGCACTCCCTCAGTACTGACCCTCTGACAGTGCGGCACTCCCTCAGTACTGACCATCTGACAGTGCAGCACACCCTCAGTACTGACCCTCTGACAGTGCAGTACTCCCTCAGTACTGACCCTCTGACAGTGCGGCACTCCCTCAGTACTGACCCTCTGACAGTGCAGCTCTCCCTCAGTACTGACCCTCTGACAGTGCGCCACTCCATCAGTACTGACCCTCTGACAGTGCAGCACTCCCTCAGTACTGACCCTCTGACAGTGCGGCACTCCCTCAGTACTGACCCTCTGACAGTGCAGCACTCCCTCAGTACTGACCCTCTGACAGTGCGGCACTCCCTCAGTACTGACCCTCTGACAGTGCGGCACTCTCTCAGTACTGACCCACTGGCAGTGCAGCACTCCCTCAGTACTGACCCTCTGACAGTGCAGCTCTCCCTCAGTACTGACCTTCTGACAGTGCAGCACTCCCTCAGTACTGACCCTCTGACAGTGCGGCACTCCCTCAGTACTGACCATCTGACAGTGCAGCACACCCTCAATACTGACTCTCTGACAGTGCGGCACTCCCTCAGTACTGACCCTCTGACAGTGCAGTACTCCCTCAGTACTGACCCTCTGACAGTGCGGCACTCCCTCAGGACTGACCCTCTGACAGTGCAGCTCTCCCTCAGTACTGACCCTCTGACAGTGCGGCACTCCCTCAGTACTGACCCTCTGACAGTGCAGCACTCCCTCAGTACTGACCCTCTGACAGTGCGGCACTCCCTCAGTACTGACCCTCTGACAGTGCGGCACTCCCTCAGTACTGACCGTCTGACAGTGCAGCACTCCCTCAGTACTGACCCTCTGACAGTGCGGCACTCCCTCAGTACTGACCCTCTGACAGTGCAGCGCTCCCTCAGTACTGACCCTCTGACAGTGCAGCGCTCCCTCAGTACTGACCCTCTGACAGTGCAGCACTCCCTCAGTACTGACCCTCTGACAGTGCAGCACTCCCTCAGTACTGACCCTCTGACAGTGCAGCGCTCCCTCAGTACTGACCCTCTGACAGTGCTGCACTCCCTCAGTACTGACTCTCTGACAGTGCGGCGCTCCCTCAGTACTGACCCTCTGACAGTGCAGCACTCCCTCAGTACTGACCCTCTGACAGTGCAGCACTCCCTCAGTACTGACCCTCTGACAGTGCAGCACTCCCTCAGTACTGACCCTCTGACAGTGCAGCACTCCCTCAGTACTGACCCTCTGACAGTGCGGCACTCCCTCAGTACTGACTCTGTGACAGTGCAGCGCTCCCTCAGTACTGACCCTCCTTTAAGGAGGGGCAATTCTTGCCTCAGTGGGGGGGCGGCAGTTCAGAGGAGGTTCGCTGGGCCGATCCCCGGGAGGAAAGGGGTTTGTCCGATGGGGAAATGTTGAGTAGGCCGGGGCCTGTACCCGTTGGGAGTTTATAAGAACGAGAGGTGGATCTTATTGACGTGTATCAGATTCTGAGGGGAGGGGGGTTTGACAGGGTGGGGGCGGAGAGCATGTTTCCCCGTTCGTGGGGGGGGCGGGGGGTCCTATTAAAGGGGGGGGGGAGGTTACAGTTTGAGAATAAGAGGGTCTCCCATTGGTGACGGAGTTGAGGAGGGATGCCGTCTCCCTGAGGGTTGTCAGCCAGCGACCACCTCCAGAGAGCAGTGAGGGGAGCCGCGGGTGATTAACCATATTCAAGGCCTAGTTCGAGAGGGTTCTGATTGACGAGGGGGTGGTGGGGTGGGGGTGGTGGAGGGTGACGGGGGGAAGGATTTGATTTAATTCAATTTATTGTCACATGTACCGCAGCACCGTGAAAAGCATTTTTCCGAGGGTACGTACACAAAAAAAGGAATAATCGGCAGGGTACATCGACAAATGAAACTTGCTTATTGTCACGAGTAGGCTTCAAATGAAGATACTGTGAAAAGCCCCTAGTCGCCACATTCCGGCCCCTGTTCGGGGAGGCCGGTACGGGAATAGAACCCGCGCTGCTGGCCTGCCTGGGTCTGCTTTCAAAGCCAGCGATTTAGCGCAGTGTGCTAAACCAGCCCCCGGTGGCCTGGTACATCGACAAACACTGACTGGTCACGGTGTGGAACAAGGTTTTGGGGGGGGGGGGGGGGGGGGCAAACAAAGCAAACGCGTGAGCAAGAGAATGTGGCGACGAGGTCACGCGATGATGCAGCCGCGGACCGACCCGGACTTGGCACCCGCTCCGCACCCGCGCGACGTCGTGGAGACGGGCCGCCATATTGGTCGAGGTATGGAGGTTTGGGGGTAGGGGAGGGAGGGGGCGGTTGCAGGAGGGGCTGGAGGGGGGGGGGGGTGGGTGGAAGGAATGGGTCTGTCCAGATCATCGCGAGCCAGGCATTATCCTCCCGAGAAGACGTTTGCGATGGCTGGGGAGGGGGGGGGGTTTCTGGGATTAGGGCGGGGGGGTGGGAGTGGGCTGAGGTTAGGGTGCTCTTTCGGAGGGCGGGTGCAGACTCGATGGGCCGAAGGGCCTGCTTCGACGCTGCAGGGAATTAATCCTGCGGGTGCGATGGTTCAAACGGCAGCCCCTGCAGTGCGTGGGCTCCGCCAGCAGATGGTGGTGTTGCCTTGATAGTGACGAGCCGAGCACGGAATCGCTTGCTGGGCCTCCCGTTGGTCAGGAGCCGGGGAGGAAGGGTGGGGGGGGGGGGGGGGGGGTTTCAGGGGGGGGGAAGGTTGCGAGGGGAGTGAGAGGCCCGTCTCAAGCTGCGCCCCACGCCGGGGACGCGCTCCGGACGCCCACTCCTCTGGCGGAGGCAGCAGCCATTTCGCGCACAGAAAGATCCCACGCGCGAGTGGGAGGGAGGCGGGCAGCGACCACTTTCTTTGTGACTTTAACCTCGCCTCCCCCATCCATCCGGCTCCACCGAGCGCCGTTCTCCCTGCTGCGGATATCGCCCACCGCTACCTCACAGCGCCAGGGTCCCAGGTTCGATTCCCCGCTGGGTCCCTGTCTGTGTGGAGTCTGCATGTTCTCCCCGTGTCTGCGTGGGTTTCCTCCGGGTGCTCCGGTTTCCTCCCACAGCCCAAAGATGTGCCGGTTAAGGTGGATTGGCTGTGCTAAATTGCCCCTTAGCATCCAAAGATGTGCAGGTTAGGTGGATTGGCCGTGCTAAATTGTCCCTTAGTGTCCAAAGATGTACAGGTTAGATGGATTGGCCGTGCTAAATTGTCCCTTAGTGTCCAAAGATGTGCAGGTTAGGTGGATTGGCCGTGCTAAATTGCCCCTTAGTGTCCAAACATTGATGATGTACCAGTTGTGTCGTATTATTTGTAAAGCTGGAAAAACTCGAATACAGATACAGATATCATAGAATTGACAGTGCAGAAGGAGGCCATCGAGTCTGCACCGGCTCATGGAAAGAGCACCCTACCCAAGGTCAACACCTCCACCCTCTCCCCATAACCCAGTAACCCCACCCAACACTAAGGGCAATTTTGGACACTAAGGGACAATTTAGCATGGCCAATCCACCCTAACCTGCACATCTTTGGACTGTGGGAGGAAACCGGAGCACCCGGAGGAAACCCACGCAGACATGGGGAGGACGTGCAGACTCCACACAGACAGTGACCCAAGCCGGGAATCGAACCTGGGACCCCGGAGCTGTGAAGCGATTGTGCTAACCACAATGCTACCGTGCTGCCGTATCTGACCATACAGCTGACTGGGCTCCTTCCCAGTTTGCTGGGGAAGGGAACCGGCTCTGTGTAAATTGGCTGCTTCGTTTTCTGGATCGCGACCGGGACTGGGCGGCTTTGGGACACTCCGATGCTGAGAAAGTTTACAGATGAATGCAGCCGCTTTCTATTCACAGGGTGTGGGGGTGGGGGGGGGGGGGCTGCCGGGGGGGATCCATCAGCCCCAAGCTGGCCTCAGGATGGGCCTCGAGCCATTCATTCTGCATTGAGAGGCTGGTGGATCTTTGCAATTCTCTGCGTGGGAGGTTCCGGAGAGCTCCCGAGACCCGGGTCCCCACCCCGTCAGAGTAATGGACGATGCGGAGCATCCCCTGCCGTGCCGTTCACTGGTGCCATTTAGCGCAGACATCCAGCGCGATGACACGGGGGGGGGCGGGGGGGAGGGGGAGTCACCGTCACACTCACTGGGAGCAATACCACGGGTGGACCGTCACACTCACTGGGAGCAATGCCACGGGGTCACCGTCACACTCACTGGGAGCAATGCCACGGGGTCACTGTCACACTCACTGGGAGCAATGCCACGGGGTCACCGTCACACTCACTGGGAGCAATGCCAGGGGTGGACCGCCACAATCACAGGGAGCAATGCCACGGGTTGACCGTCACACTCACTGGGAGCAATGCCACGGGTGGACCGTCACACTCACTGGGAGCAATGCCATGGGTGGACCACCACACTCACTGGGAGCAATGCCACGGGGTCACCGCCACAATCACTGGGAGCAATGCCATGGGTTGACCGCCACAATCACAGGGAGCAATGCCACGGGTGGACCGTCACACTCACTGGGAGCAATGCCACGGGGTCACCGTCACACTCACTGGGAGCAATGCCACGGGTGGACCGTCACACTCACTGGAGCAATGCCACGGGGTCACCGTCACACTCACTGGGAGCAATGCCACGGGGTCACCGTCACACTCACTGGGAGCAATGCCACGGGTGGACCGTCACACTCACTGGGAGCAATGCCACGGGTTGACCGTCACACTCACAGGGAGCAATGCCACGGGTTGACCGTCACACTCACTGGGAGCAATGCCATGGGTGGACCACCACACTCACTGGGAGCAATGCCACGGGGTCACCGCCACAATCACTGGGAGCAATGCCATGGGTTGACCGCCACAATCACAGGGAGCAATGCCACGGGTGGACCGTCACACTCACTGGGAGCAATGCCACGGGGTCACCGTCACACTCACTGGGAGCAATGCCACGGGTGGACCGTCACACTCACTGGGAGCAATGCCACGGGGTCACCGTCACACTCACTGGGAGCAATGCCACGGGGTCACCGTCACACTCACTGGGAGCAATGCCACGGGTGGACCGTCACACTCACTGGGAGCAATGCCACGGGTTGACCGTCACACTCACAGGGAGCAATGCCACGGGTTGACCGTCACCCTCACTGGGAGCAATACCACGGGTGGACCACCACACTGACTGGGAGCAATGCCACGGGGTCACCGTCACACTCACTGGGAGCAATGCCACGGGTGGACCGTCACACTCACAGGGAGCAATGCCACGGGTTGACCGTCACACTCACAGGGAGCAATGCCACGGGTTGACCGTCACACTCACTGGGAGCAATGCCACGGGTTGACCGTCACACTCACTGGGAGCAATGCCACGGGTTGACCGTCACACTCACAGGGAGCAATGCCACGGGTTGACCGTCACACTCACTGGGAGCAATGCCACAGGGGCGCCGCCACACTCACTGGGAGCAATGCCAGGGGTGGAGCGTCACACTCACTGGGAGCAATGCCACGGGTGGACCGTCACACTGACTGGGAGCAATGCCAGGGGTGGACCGTCACACTCCCTGCGGGCAATGCCAGGGGTAAAAGGGCAGCACGGTAGCACAAATGGATAGCACTCTGGCTTCACAGCGCCAGGGTCCCAGGTTCGATTCCCGGCTGGGTCACTGTCTGTGCGGAGTCTGCAAATCCTCCCCGTGTGTGCGTGGGTTTCCTCCGGGTGCTCCGGTTTCCTCCCACAGTCCAAAGACGTACAGTTTAGGTGGATTGGCCGTGCTAAATTGTCCCTTAGTGTCCAAAACGGTTAGGAGGGGTTATTGGGTTAGGGGGATAGGGTGGAAGTGAGGGCTTAAGTGGGTCAGTGCAGACTCAATGGGCCAAATGGCCTCCTTCTGCACCTTATGTTCTATGTTAAACTGACACTCACTGGGAGCAATGCCAGAGATTTACTATCACACAGAGGGAGCAATGCCACGGGGCGGGTGGGGGCGGGGGGGGGGGGGGGGGAGAACCTCCAATCACTAGGAGCAATTCCATTGGCACACTGCCAAACAAACTATGAGCAATACCACGGGTTAACCACCACACTCACTGGGAGCAATGCCACGGGTTGACCGTCACACTCACTGGGAGCACTGCCACGGGTGGACCGTCACACTCACTGGGATCAATGCCACGGGTGAACCGTCACACACTCACTGCGAGCAATGCCACGGGTGAATCGCCACACTAACTGGGAGCAATGCCACGGGTGAACCGTCACACTCACTGCGAGCAATGCCACGGGTGAATCGCCACACTAACTGGGAGCAATGCCACGGGTGGACCGCCACACTAACTGGGAGCAATGCCACGGGTGGACCGTCACACTCACTGGGAGCAATGCCACGGGTGGACCGTCACACTCACTGGGAGCAATGCCACGGGTGAATCACCACACTAACTGGGAGCATTGCCACGGGTGGACCGTCACACTCACTGGGAGCAATGCCACGGGTGGACCGCCACACTCACTGGGAGCAATGCCACGGGTGGACAGTCACACTCACTGGGAGCAATGCCAGGGGTGAATCATCGCATTCCCACTCATAAGTGGGAATATTGGGTAACACGGTAGCACAGTGTTTAGCACCGTTGCTTCACAGCGCCAGGGACCCGGGTTCGATTCCCGGGCTTAGTTCACCGTCTGCGCGTTCGCCCTCCCCCCCGTGTCTGCGTGGGTTCCCTCCGGGCGCTCCGGGTTCCTCTCACAAGTCCCGAAAGACGTGCTTGTTGGGTAAATTGGACATTCTGAATTCTCCCTCTGTGTACCCGAACAGGCGCCGGAATGTGGCGACTAGGGGATTTTCACAGTAACTTCATTGCGGCGTTGATGTGAGCCCACTTGTGGCACTAATAAAGATTATTATCAGTAAAGATCATTTTCTCAGACCTCCCTCCCCCACTCGTCCCACAACGCTCAGCCCGAGAGCCCCATTGCGAGGTCAGCAGATTCTCCCTCTCCCCTCTGTCTTGACCCCCCTCGTGGTTCTAAACACCTTGGTAAAATCTTCCCTCGGTCTCCACTCTGAGGGGAGCGGTCCCGACCCCCTCCAATCCACCCTCACAGCTGAAGTTTCTCATCCCTGGAACCCTTCTTGTGAACCTCTTCCGCGCTCCCTCCAACGCGGACACATCCTTCCCACAGTGTGGCGTCCAGAACTGCGCCCAATACTCTAGTTGCTGCTGAAGTAGTGTCTTGTACGGATTGAACATATCCGCCCTGGCCTGTTACTTGATGCCTCGATCAATAAAGCCCAGAATATTCTTCATTAAACTCCCTCTGCCCCGGTTCTACCATCAATGGTTTATTCACCCTTCCGCCCAGATCCCTCTGCACATCGCCTGGGTCAGGTTACCTCTTTCTGTTTATCCTGTCCCTCCGCTTTCTGGCTGATGGAGCCAGCTCGTATTTCAAACGTAGCCTCCTCTCTCAAGTTCTGAGGAGGCTCCCCTGCCCTCGTGCGAAGGTGAGGGAGGAAACGGAGCGATGGAGGAGGTCTCCTGAAAAAGGCCTTGCTGCAGGACCTCTCTCGACTGAACTCCGAAACATCAGGAGGGCTGGGTGGTGGCGGGACGGGACTACGAGCGGCGGAGAGCCTTAGAGCAGACGGCCGAGCTCTTGCGCCTGTTCCTGGGGAGGGATCCCCGGCCGAGCGGAGGGAAGTCTCTGTGGAGCGTCTGAGGGCTCTGAAGGAGGAGAGCCGGGGCGAGGGCGAGGGGGGCAGCCGACTGCAAACGTGCTGGGCCTTGGCCCGGGGTTATCTCGGAGCGCATGTCCCGGTACCAGCTGAGGGGCCTCCTCGCCACCCTGTGCCAGGGGCTGACCGACGCCCACCCCGCCTGCGCCAGCACCGCGGCCGCCGTCCTCCACGCCGTGCTCGGCCGCCGGGGGCAGGATCTTCAGGACGAGGTGGCCGAGCTGCTGGGGGGTCTGTGCCCCCGGCTGGGGGTGGAGCCTGCCCAGCCGGCCGCCATGCGCGGCCTCTCCATCCTGGCCTGGCACCAAGTGGGGGCCGCGAGAGTGAGAGAGAGTGTGAGAATGAGAGAGTGAGAGAGTGAGAGAGGGAGTGAGTGAGAGAGAGTGTGAGAGTGAGAGAGAGTGAGAGAGAGAGAGACAGAGTGAGAGTGAGAGAGAGAGAGAGGTGAGAGAGTGAGAGAGAGTGAGAGAGAGTGTGAGAGTGAGAGAGAGAGTGAGAGAGAGTGTGAGTGAGAGTGAGAGAGAGTGAGAGAGAGAGTGAGTGAGAGAGAGAGTGAGTGAGAGTGAGAGAGAGTGTGAGAGTGAGTGAGAGAGGGAGTGAGTGAGAGAGAGTGAGTGAGAGTGAGAGAGAGAGGGAGTGAGTGAGAGTGAGAGAGAGAGAGAGTGTGAGAGTGAGAGAGAGAGTGAGAGAGAGTGTGAGTGAGAGTGAGAGAGAGTGAGTGAGAGAGGGAGTGAGTGAGAGAGGGAGTGAGTGAGAGAGAGAGTGAGTGAGAGTGAGAGTGAGAGAGAGTGTGAGTGTGAGAGAGAGAGTGAGAGAGAGTGTGAGTGAGAGTGAGAGAGAGTGAGTGAGAGAGGGAGTGAGTGAGAGAGGGAGTGAGTGAGAGAGAGAGTGAGTGAGAGTGAGAGTGAGAGAGAGTGAGAGAGAGTGAGTGAGAGTGAGAGAGAGAGTGAGAGAGCATGAGAGAGTGAGAGAGAGATGAGTGAGAGAGAGAGCGTGTGAGAGTGGGAGAGTGTGAGAGTGGGAGAGTGTGAGAGAGAGAGAGAGTGTGAGAGTGGGAGAGTGTGAGAAAGAGAGAGGGAGTCAGTGAGGGAGAGAGTGAGTGTGCGAGAGAGTAAGAGTGTGTGAGAGAGAGTGAGAGAGAGAGAGAGAGAGTGTGAGAGTGAGAGAGAGAGTGAGAGAGTGTGAGAGAGTGAGAGAGTGAGAGTGAGAGTGTGAGAGAGTGTGGGTGTGAGAGAGAGAGAGAGAGTGAGTGTGTAAGAGAGAGTGAGAGTGTGAGATAGAGAGAGTGCGAGAGAGTGAGAGTGAGAGTGTGAGAGAGTGTGTGTGTGTGAGAGAGTGAGAGAGAGTGAGTGTGCGAGAGAGTGCGAGAGTGTGTGTGAGAGAGTGAGAGAGAGAGGGAGAGAGAGAGGGAGAGTGTGAGAGAGTGTGAGAGAGAGTGTGTGAGAGAGAGTGTGAGAGAGAGTGTGAGAGTGTGTGAGAGAGAGAGTATGAGAGAGAGTGTGAGAGAGAGTGTGAGAGTGTGTGAGAGAGAGAGTATGAGAGAGTGTGAGAGAGAGTGTGAGAGTGTGTGAGAGAGAGTGAGAGGGAGAAAGTATGAGAGTGAGAGAGAGAGTGAGAGAGAGAGAGAGGGAGAAAGTATGAGAGTGGGAGAGAGATTGAGCGAGAGTGGGAGAGAGAGTGTGAGAGAGTGAGCGAGAGTGTGAGAGTGAGTGTGAGAGAGAGTGTGAGAGAGAGTGTGAGAGAGAGTGAGAGAGAGACAGAGAGTGAGTGTGTGAGAGAGAGTGAGTGTGAGAGAGAGTGTGAGAGAAAGAATGAGTGAGAGAGAGAGTGTGAGAGAGAGAGTGAGAGAGTGTGAGAGAGAGTGAGAGAGTGTGAGAGAGAGAGCGTGTGTGAGAGAGAGTGTGAGAGTGAGTGAGGGTCAGAGTGTGAGAGAGAGTGTGAGAGAGTGAGAGTGTGAGAGAAGGAATGAATGAGAGAGAGTGTGAGAGAGAGAGTGAGAGAGTGAGAGGGAGAAAGTGTGAGATTGAGAGAGAGAGTGAGAGTGTGAGGGAGTGTGAGAGAGTGAGAGGGAGTGAGTGAGAGAGAGTGTGTGAGAGTGAGAGAGTGAGAGAAAGTGTGAAAATGAGAGAGAGAGTGAGAGAGAAAGAATGAGTGAGAGAGAGTGAGAGTGTGAGAGAGTGTGAGAGAGTGAGAGTGTGAGAGAGTGAGAGAGAGAGTGATAGAAAGAGTGGGAGTGAGTGAGAGAGAGGCAGAGAGTGAGTGGGAGAGGGAGAGTGAGAGGGAGAAAGTGTGAGGGAGTGAGGGAGAGAAAGAGAGTGTGTGAGAGAGAGAGTGTGAGAGAGAGTGAGAGAGAGCGAGAGAGAGAGTGAGAGAGAGAAAGGGCGAGAGAGTGAGAGTGTGAGTGTGAGAGAGAGAGAGTGTGAGAGAGTGAGAGTGAGAGAAATTGAGAGAGGGAGTGAGAGAGAGTGAGAGTGAGTGTGAGAGAGAGAGTGAGAGTGAGTGAGAGAGAGGCAGAGAGTGAGAGAGGGAGAGTGAGAGGGAGAAAGTGTGAGGGAGATAAAGAGAGTGTGTGAGAGAGAGAGTGTGAGAGAGAGTGAGAGAGAGAGTGAGAGAGAGAGAGGGCGAGGGAGTGAAAGTGAGAGTGTGAGAGAGAGTGTGAGAGAGTGAGAGTGAGAGAGATTGAGAGAGGGAGTGAGAGAAAAAATGAGTGAGAGAGATAATGTGAGAGTGAGTGAGAATCAGAGAGTGTGAGAGAGTGTGAGAGAGAGAGTGAGAGAGAGAATGAGTGAGAGTGTGAGAGAGAGTGTGAGAGAGAGAGAGAGAGAGAGTGAGTGAGTGAGAGAGAGTGAGAGAGTGTGAGAGAGTGAGAGAGAGAGAGTGTGAGAGAGAGTGAGAGAGTGTGAGAGAGAGTGAGAGAGAATGTGAGAGAGAGTGAGAGAGAATGAGTGAGAGTGTGAGAGAGTGAGAGTGTGAGAGAGAGAGAGTGTGAGAGAGTGTGAGAGAGAGTGAGAGAGTGTGAGAGAGAGTGAGAGAGTGTGAGAGAGAGTGAGAGAGAGAGAGTGTGAGAGAGTGAGAGAGTGTGAGAGAGAGTGTGAGTGAGTGAGAGTGAGAGTGTGAGAGAGAGTGTGAGAGTGTGTGAGAGAGTGAGAGTGTGAGAGAGAGAGTGAGAGTGAGTGTGAGAGAGTGTGAGAGAGAGTGAGAGAAAGAATGAGTGAGTGAGAGAGTTTGAGAGAGAATGAGTGAGAGAGAGTGTGAGAGAGTGAGAGTGTGAGAGAGTGAGAGTGAGAGAGGGAGTGAGTGAGAGTGGATGAGAGAGAGTGTGAGAGTGAGTGTGAGAGAGAGTGAGAGGGAGCGAGAGTGCGAGAGAGAGTGTCAGAGAGAGTGAGAGAGGCAGAGAGTGAGAGAGAGAGTGAGAGAGAGGCAGAGAGTGTGAGCGAGAGAGGGAGAGGGAGATAGTGAGAGAGTGCGATAGAGTGGGAGAGAGTGAGAGGGAGAAAGTGAGAGAAAGAGTGTGTGAGAGTGAGAGAGAGAGAGAGTGAGAGAGTGAAATGAAAAAATGAAAATCGCTTATTGTCACGAGTAGGTTTCAATGAAGTTACTGTGAAAAGCCCCTAGTCGCCAAATTCTGGCGCCTGTCCAGGGAGGCTGGTAGTGAGTGAGAGGGAGAGAGTGAGAGAGTTTGTGAGTGAGACTCCCCCCCCCCCCCCACACACAGCCCCCCCTCCCCTCCCCCCCCACCTCCCCCCCCCCCCCCCCCACAGGTGGAAGTTGCCGTCACAATGGGGGCCGGACGCTGAGCAACACAGAACGACAATGGGCCGAGTGGAGGGGAGGGGGAGGGGGAGGGGGTCTAACAAAGCGGGCGGGGAGGGGGAGGGGGAGGGGAGGGGGTCTAACAAAGTGGGCGGGGGGGGAGGGGGAGGGGAGGGGAGGGGTCTAACAAAGCGGGCGGGGGGGGGAGGGGGAGGGGAGTGAGGGAGCCGCTGGCAGACCACCCCTGGCATTGCTCGGAGGAGGAGGGAGCAGCGCTGAGCGAGCCGGAGCTGTATTATTCTGCTGCCCAGGACCCCGGTCACAATGGGGATGGAACCGACCCTGAGGGCAGCTCCGGGCTGGTCAGTACCCCCCCCCCCCACATCCCGGCCATCCCCACCCCCCGCACCCCCCCCCAGCCCCAGCCACACCCATCCCCACCCCATCCCCACCCCCACCCCCCCATTCACCCGCGTGTAGTCACTGTTATAATAGGGGAAGCGCGACAGCCCACGTGCGCACAGCAGGATCCCAGCAATGTGGGTACTGACCCGGATAATCCGTTTCCGAGGCGTTGGTAGAGCAGGAGGCCATTCAGCCCCTCGAGTCTGACCCAAGAAAAATAACGGGATGCCGAGATACCGTGGCATTGCTCCCAGTGAGTGTGACGGTGACCCCGTGGCATTGCTCCCAGTGAGTGTGACGGTAACCCCGTGGCATTGCTCCCAGTGAGTGTGATTGTAACCCCGTGGCATTGCTCCCAGTGAGTGTGACGGTAACCCCGTGGCATTGCTCCCAGTGAGTGTGACGGTTCACCCGTGGCATTGCTCCCAGTGAGTGTGACGGCCCACCCGTGGCATTGCTCCCAGTGAGTGTGGTGGCGCCCCCGTGGCATTGCTCCCAGTGAGTGTGACGGTCCACCCGTGGCATTGCTCCCAGTGAGTGTGACGGTTCACCCGTGGCATTGCTCCCAGTGAGTGTGACGGTCCACCCGTGGCATTGCTCCCAGTGAGTGTGGCGGTCCACCCGTGGCATTGCTCCCAGTGAGTGTGACGGTCCACCCGTGGCATTGCTCCCAGTGAGTGTGGTGGCGCCCCCGTGGCATTGCTCCCAGTATGTTTGCCCGCGCCCCTCTGTCATTGCTCCCAGTTAGACGGATTGTGCGGTGTTGGTGTTTGGTAAACCTTCGCCTCCCCAGCGGTAACCGTAGCTCCTTTACTTGCAGGTGGAGCTGACTGGTTGGAATGGAGGCTGATTGCAGCGGACTGTACCTCGGCGCCCTGATCACCGCCGCGTCGGACACGGACAAGGCCGTGCGGGAACAGGTGGTGGAGTCGTTGTGCATCTCGGGACGGCTGCGCCCTGCCCTGGTGCTGAGGAGCTGCCACGCCTGCCTGAGCAGCGGGACCCGGGCGACGGACGGGCACCGCCTGACCCTCCTACGGGGCATGGCGCTGATCGTGGGCGAGGCGGTGGAGCGGATCGAGCAGACGCTGGCGCGGGAGGTTACCGCGGTGACGGTGGCGGAGCTCCTGACCCCTGCGGACAAGGCCGGCCTCCCCCGTCAGGAGGCAGCGGGCCAGCTGCTGGTGGCCCTGGGACGAGGCTTTGTCGACGACGTCCTGGAGCAGATACTGGAGGAGGTCAAACCGGGCGTCTTCCCTCATCCAATGGTCCTCAGGACCCTGGGCAACCTCGCCAGAAGCAACGTGGAGTCCTGGGCGCCACATCTTCCGCACGTCCTAACGGTGCTGCTGCCAGTCTTTGGCCTGGTGAAGGACAACGGCCACATCTGTGCTCTTACTTCAGCCTTGGGCCTATTCAGCGAGAGCGTCCTCGAGTACCTCAGGCCTTCGGACAAGGCCCCAGAGCCCACGCTGGTCAACCTGGAGAGTTTCTCCAGGGATATCTACGCACTCTACAAGAACCGACTCTCCAAATGGCTGCAGGAGAAGGATGGGAAGGTCAGGGCGGCCATCTTGGAGGCGCTGGGTCACATGGTGCCGCTCCTGCCCCGCGATAGGCTGGAGGAGGAGCTGCCCCGCCTGCTGCCCCAGCTCCTCTCCCTGTACGCCAGGCCGCCCGGGGGTCTGCCCGTCACCCGCTGCCTCCTCTCCGTGCTGGGGGCCTCGGTGGGGACGGGCTCCTGGGGCCTGAGGGGGCAGGCGGACAAGCTCCTGGCCGCCCTGCACGGCCAGCTCTGCGCCCCCCTGGCCCCTGGTGACCAGCCGGGCCTGAGTCACCGCGAGGGGGTCCTGGCCTGCTTCGCCCTGCTGGCCCGTGAGTGGCCGCAGCCCGTGGCCCGGTTCGTCCTGGGCCAGATGGCCGGCGACAGCGACGGGCGCCAGCGGCTGCCGAACCTCACGGTCCTGGCGCGTCTCGTTGACACGGTCCCATCGGAGCTGCGGGGCAGGAAAGACCAGATGGTGACCGCTGTTCAGGCAATCCTCCTGGACGACTGTGTCGCTGTGAAGCGGGCGGCCCTCAAGGCCATCAGCAGCCTGACCAATCACGGTTACCTGGGGGCGCCGGAGGGCGCGGCACTGGTGGAGTACATCGTCGGCCTCTGCGCCGCCCCCGGTGAGGAGGGGACGGGGAGGGCCCGGGGCACCGGCGAGGCGAGCGAGGAGACCCCGGCTGAGGAGTTGAGGGCCATGGCGGAGACCCTGATGGAGGAGCTGGCCGGGGCGGAAGCCACCGACAGCCTGGTGTGGCCGGCACTGCTGCGGTTCGTCACCCCGGTGGCCTACACCCAGGCCTTGCCCGTCCTGTGCCGGAGCCTGGAGAAGGCGGCCCGGCGCCGACAGGAATCCGGGACGCTCCGTCACCACGGCGACGCCGGGCCCGGCCTCCCCTCCCCTCAGGCCCTCCTGGCCCGCCTGCTGACCGTCTCGACGGCCCCCGACCCCGCCCAGGGAAGGTGCCCGGCTGCCCTGAGGCTCCTCCTGGCCCTCGGGCCTACAGTCCGCCCCTCGGTCGAGGGCCTGTGGGAGAAAGAGATCCCCGAGCTCCTCCGGCAGCTGGAAGGGGATCCGGGGAGCGGGCTGCCTCAGGAATGCTGGGACGAGAGGCTGCTGCTCTTCCTATCCCGGAGCCTGGAGGCCGTGGCGGACGAGGAATGGAGCAGGGAGCTGGCCGACCAGATGCTGCAGCAAGGCAGCCAATTGGCCGGCTGCCCCCGGGAGCGGGGCTTCCTCTTCCAGTGCAGGGGCCTGACACTGAAGCAGACCGGGAGCAGAGAGGCGGTGAGGGCCCAGCTCCAGGAGATGCTGCGGAGCGCCCAGTACCGCCAGGCCCCGGAGCGCCAAGGCCTGGCCCTCGGGATCGGGCTGTGCGCTGCCCGCCACTTGGACGACGCCCTCTCGGAGCTGGAGGACTTCGCCAGGAGTCACCTGACCCAGAGCGGCGAGACGCTCGCCAACCTGGTGAAGGGGAAGCCGGGCAACGAGGAGGCTGAGGCGGTCAGGAGCGGGATCCTCCTGTGCTACGGGCATGTGGCGCGGCTAGCGCCGGCCGCGTGGCTCCAGCCCGGCTTCGGAGCCGACATCCTGGCTCTGGTGCTCCTCCTATACCAGAGCGGGCTCCCGGCGTCAAGGGGCAGAGCAAGATACCCACCCACCCTCAAGCTGAGCCTGGCTGAGGCTGTGACGCTGACGGCTCGCACCATCCTGGACAACGTGCCCAGGCTCTCCCGCCACTGCCCCGCCAAGGAGGACCTGTTGAGCTGCCTGGGGGAGATAATCAGTGGCGAGCCCAGGGAGCTGACAGACAGCCCCCTCCGAGAGTCTGCCATGGCTGCCTGCGCCTACCTGATCCAACTGGAGCCAGCATCCAGCGAGGACTTCACCTTTCAGCTCCTGAGCTGCTGCGTGGACAGTGTGATTGGCCTGGGGCCCGTGGGGAGCGGGGCGGTGGAGGAAGAGAGCCAGACACAGCAGGCCTCAGCCTGCCTCCTGGGCCTCCTGAAGCAGGCCTTGCTGCAGGACCTCTCCCCCACTGGGCTCCGATCCATCTTCAAAGCCCTGGAGGGCTGGGTGGTGTCGGGACGGGACTACGAGCGGCGGAGAGCCTTGGAGCAGGCGGCCGAGCTCTTGCGCCTGTTCCTGGGGAGCCTCAGCGTGCAGACGGTGGTGAACCGTTACAACCTGGAGGAGGTGGTGGGCCGGCTGGTCCCACGGTGCGCGGACCCCTCCCCGGCCGTTCGCCGCCTGGCCCTCGACTGCCTGTGCGTCCTCTTCTACATCCAGCTGCGCTACGAGGGATCCCCGGCCGAGCGGAGGGAAGTCTCTGTGGAGCGTCTGAGGGCTCTGAAGGAGGAGAGCCGGGGCGAGGGCGAGGGGGGCAGCCGACTGCAAACGTGCTGGGCCTTGGCCCGGGTTATCTCGGAGCGCATGTCCCGGTACCAGCTGAGGGGCCTCCTCGCCACCCTGTGCCAGGGGCTGACCGACGCCCACCCCGCCTGCGCCAGCACCGCGGCCGCCGTCCTCCACGCCGTGCTCGGCCGCCGGGGGCAGGATCTTCAGGACGAGGTGGCCGAGCTGCTGGGGGGTCTGTGCCCCCGGCTGGGGGTGGAGCCTGCCCAGCCGGCCGCCATGCGCGGCCTCTCCATCCTGGCCTGGCACCACGCGGGGGCCGCCGTCTCCGCCCTCCTGGCGGGCGGCCCAGACCCCTGCCAGCGGGCCGGGAGCCTGGTGTGGGGGTGGCTGGGCGGCCGGCCCGTGCTGGGCCCACGGGTGGTGGGGCGGCTGCTGGACGAGCTGGACGGCGCCATCCAGTGGGCGGAGGGCAGCGGGGCGCCCCGGCCGGGGTCAGGGCAGCGGGCGCCCAGGCCCGTGGAGGCAGCCCGCGCCCTGAGGGAGATCCTATCCCATCCTGAGTCGGGCCCGGCCATCGACAGCCTCTACCCTCGGCTGCTGGGAACCCTGCTGGTCCTCTGCTCCTGTGCTGGGAAACCCCCCCAGCCCCACGGCCCCCCGGGACCCTCCACCAAGAGGGCATCGAGCATCGAGGCGGCGAGGCCTGAGGACTTTGATTTCCGCTCCTACGCTGCGGCCATGTTGAAGGAGCTGCTGGGCCGGAGGGCGGGGCTGGCAGGCTCCATGGAGAAGGCAGGGGGCTGGCAGCTGATGGCCGACCCGGATACCCTCCACGATGGGGTGGCCCTGCTGGCGGAGGCGATGGCGAGCAGCGCCCGCCCTCACCTACCCGCCCTGCTTGACTTCCTCTCCGCCTCGTTGAACCGTCACACAAGCCAGCGAGCAGCGGTGGCTGCGTTCTTCGGCGAGATGGTGAGGCGTCGGGTCCCCTTCGACCCTGGGCACATGGACATCCTGGTGAGCGGCCTTCTCCGCTGCCTGCTGGACAACTCCCCCACCACCCGCCTCCTGGTCGTCAAGGGTTTGGGCGACGTGGCCATGGGAGACCCGGCCACCATCCGGAGATACTCCACCAAGCTCCTGGCCGCCATTCTCACGGGGATGGAGCAGGTGGACGCTCCCCACCCTGACGTCACCCTGGAGGCTCTCTCGGGCCTCTCCAAGGTCCTGGCTCAGTTGGGGGAGATCCATGTCCGGGATATCCTGGTCAACCTGTGCCTGGCCGTCCGGCCCTTCTTCGAAGACAGATGCGCCCGGGTGCGATCTTCAGCCCTCGGCCTCTTCGGGGCCTTGTCCACGTTTGCGGTTGGGGAGTCGAAAGCGGTCCTCCTGGAGCAGGTCCACTCCACCCTGGTCGGCCTCCTTCTGTACCTCAACCACGGCAGCCCGGAGGTCTCGGAGGCCTCGCGCCGGGTGTTGGCACTGGTCGGGCCCTTCCTGGGCTCGGACAAACTGTGTGAGGCCTTTCAGGCTGGGTTCCAGCAAGGGCCCGGGCAAGGGTACTGGGACTTTGTGAGCGGGCTGACCGGGAACGTCGTGTGGGATCTTCCTGACCACACCCAGACCTACCTCAGCAGCAGCCTGCGCTTCTGCACAAACCCATCGCCAGGGATCCGGGCCAATGCCATCATCTTCACCGGGCACCTGTTGAAGAACATGCCCAAGGAGAGGAACCCGCTTTGGGAAGATGATGGTCACGCACACGGAACCATCACCTCGATGATCCGTGACCCGGACCCACGTGTCCGGATGACAGCGGCCAAAACGCTCTGTCTCTTTTCCTAGTTTCCCTGTCAGCCCAGGGGGGGGGGGGGGGGGGGATCGGAATCTCTCAATCGGGAGGCCGTCACCCGGGAACAACTCTTTGGTACAACCCAACCGCGCCCATCGACAGGGCCGCCTCCCATTGGCTGGAGCCTCTCCCCATCGACAGGGCCACCTCCCATTGGCTGGAGCCTCTCCCCATCAACAGGGCCACCTCCCATTGGCTGGAGCCTCTCCCCATCGACAGGGCCACCTCCCATTGGCTGGAGCCTCTCCCCATCGACAGGGCCACCTCCCATTGGCTGGAGCCTCTCCCCATCGACAGGGCCGCCTCCCATTGGCTGGAGCCTCTCCCCATTGACAGGGCCACCTCCCATTGGCTGGAGCCTCTCCCCATCGACAGGGCCACCTCCCATTGGCTGGAGCCTCTCCCCATCGACAGGGCCACCTCCCATTGGCTGGAGCCTCTCCGCATCGACAGGGCCACCTCCCATTGGCTGGAGCCTCTCCCCATCGACAGGGCCACCTCCCATTGGCTGGACCCTCTCCCCATTGACAGGGCCACCTCCCATTGGCTGGAGCCTCTCCCCATCGACAGGGCCGCCTCCCATTGGCTGGAGTCTCTCCCCATTGACAGGGCCACCTCCCATTGGCTGGAGCCTCTCCCCATCGACAGGGCCACCTCCCATTGGCTGGAGCCTCTCCCCATCGACAGGGCCACCTCCCATTGGCTGGAGCCTCTCCCCATTGACAGGACCACCTCTCATTGGCTGGAGCCTTGACCCATTGTCTGGAGCCTCTCCCATTGGCTGGAGCCTCTCCCCATTGACAGGGCCACCTCCCATTGGCTGGAGCCGCACCCCATTGACAGGGCCGCCTCCCATTGGCTGAAGCCTTGATCCATTGGCTGAATCTCTCCCCATTGGCTGGAGCCTCTCCCCATTGGCTGGAGCCTCTCCCCATTGGCTGGAGCCTCTCCCCATTGTCTGGAGCCTCTCCCCATTGACAGGGCCACCTCCCATTGGCTGGAGCCTCTCCCCATTGACCGGGCCGCCTCCCATTGGCTGAAGCCTTGACCCATTGGCTGAATCTCTCCCCATTGGCTGGAGCCTCTCCCCATTGGCTGGATCTCTCCCCATTGGCTGGATCTCTCCCCATTCCTTGCTGCGACTCCCAGTCAGCGACCCCCCCCCCCCCCCCCCCCCCCACCAGTCAAATTTGCTGCCAGACAAGTTTCATTTGTAAAATTAAATCTTTCCACCGGAGAATAAATTCTATTTTTGACCCACTTGCCTCCCGCTTGGCTTTACTTTGACATTCATGGCCGGGTGGCCCCAGAGAGCGAGCACGCAGTGTCCACTGGCACCATGGGGGCCCACCTTGCCCGGTGAGCAGCGCCGGGGACTGCGTCACATTTTAGTTTGGTCTTTAATGTTTCCTTTGGGATTTATCTCTCGGCACAGATTAGCCACGATCCTTACGCCTTTTCCACCACCCTATCAACCTGCCCTCCCGCGTTCTGGGATCGATGGACAAACTCTCCAAGGCCCCTTTGTTCCTCGGAGCCTCCCAGTGTCTGTGGCCGTCCATTGAATACGTCCCTGTCCCATTGCTGTCCGTCCATTGAATACGTCCCTGTCACGTTGCTGTCCGTCCATTGAATACGTCCCTGTCACGTTGCTGTCCGTCCATTGAATACGTCCCTGTCACATTGCTGTCCGTCCATTGAATACGTCCCTGTCACGTTGCTGTCCGTCCATTGAATACGTCCCTGTCACGTTGCTGTCCGTCCATTGAATACGTCCCTGTCACGTTCCTGTCCGTCCATTGAATACGTCCCTGTCATGTTGCTGTCCGTCCATTGAATACGTCCCTGTCACATTGCTGTCCGTCCATTGAATACGTCCCTGTCACATTGCTGTCCGTCCATTGAATACGTCCCTGTCACGTTGCTGTCCGTCCATTGAATACGTCCCTGTCACATTGCTGTCCGTCCATTGAATACGTCCCTGTCACATTGCTGTCCGTCCATTGAATACGTCCCTGTCACGTTGCTGTCCGTCCATTGAATACGTCCCTGTCACGTTGCTGTCCGTCCATTGAATACGTCCCTGTCACGTTCCTGTCCGTCCATTGAATACGTCCCTGTCATGTTGCTGTCCGTCCATTGAATACGTCCCTGTCACATTGCTGTCCGTCCATTGAATACGTCCCTGTCACATTGCTGTCCGTCCATTGAATACGTCCCTGTCACGTTGCTGTCCGTCCATTGAATACGTCCCTGTCACATTGCTGTCCGTCCATTGAATACGTCCCTGTCACGTTGCTGTCCGTCCATTGAATACGTCCCTGTCACGTTGCTGTCCGTCCATTGAATACGTCCCTGTCACATTGCTGTCCGTCCATTGAATACGTCCCTGTCACATTGCTGTCCGTCCATTGAATACGTCCCTGTCACGTTGCTGTCCGTCCATTGAATACGTCCCTGTCACGTTGCTGTCCGTCCATTGAATACGTCCCTGTCACATTGCTGTCCGTCCATTGAATACGTCCCTGTCACGTTGCTGTCCGTCCATTGAATACGTCCCTGTCACATTGCTGTCCGTCCATTGAATACGTCCCTGTCACGTTGCTGTCCGTCCATTGAATACGTCCCTGTCACATTGCTGTCCGTCCATTGAATACGTCCCTGTCACGTTGCTGTCCGTCCATTGAATACGTCCCTGTCACGTTGCTGTCCGTCCATTGAATACGTCCCTGTCACGTTGCTGTCCGTCCATTGAATACGTCCCTGTCACGTTGCTGTCCGTCCATTAAATACGTCCCTGTCACGTTGCTGTCCGTCCATTGAATACGTCCCTGTCACATTGCTGTCCGTCCATTGAATACGTCCCTGTCACGTTGCTGTCCGTCCATTGAATACGTCCCTGTCACATTGCTGTCCGTCCATTGAATACGTCCCTGTCACGTTGCTGTCCGTCCATTGAATACGTCCCTGTCACATTGCTGTCCGTCCATTGAATACGTCCCTGTCACGTTGCTGCTTCCAAAGTGTCTCACCTCACACTTTCCTGGGTTAAATCCCATCAGCCACGTATCCATCCCGTCTACACCTTCCTGTGACCCCAGACACCCAACCTCACCGTTAACCCCCCGGCCAATCTTAGTGTCACCCGCAAACTTACAGATCCCCCCCCCCCCCCCCACATAGTTATATGTGTCGTTTCGATAAATGACGAAGAATCGGGGGCCCAGAGCAGACCCCAGCACGGAGCCGGATCCTGCCGGATAAACACTGCGGCTACAAGAGGGGGTCCGAGGCCGGGAGTTCGATCCCGGTTTAGCACAACGTCCTCCTGACCAGCCGTTCACGTCCCGCCTGATCAGAATCTTCAAAAACTATGAAGGGGGTCACCGAGCGGTTGGAGGGAGGGAGGATTCATTCCCACTGGTTGTGGGGGGTGGGTGGGGGGGGGGGGGGGTCAGGGATTGGGGGGGGGGGTGACGAGGATTGGGTGGTGTTCTTTGTGTTACTAATTTTAGGATGGTTGGCGTAGTTTTCACAAAAGGCCGCAAATAGCGTTTATATTGATCAAAGCTATAGATTTATTAACACTACTTCATTGGATTCGACACTTACTCCGATATAACAAACAGTTGATAATAAACATATAATCTACACTCATCGACTACTGATCTCTGCACGATCACATTAACTATGATCTGCTCTCACTCACACTATCTTTCCTTCAGCCTGTCCTCTAGCTTTCTCCTCAACCTCTCCCCCACAAGACTTAGCATCAATGTCTTATATAGTTCTTCGTCCACCTCCCTCTAGTGGTTGATTTGGACAGAACATTAACCCTTACAGTCCTTTACATTTATGATAATGTCACAGGCGGAGTCTATAAATGAGAGCACCCGGAGGAAATCCGCGCAAACACGGGGGAGGACGTGCAAACTCCGCACGGACTGTCACCCGAATCGAACCAGGGTCGCTGGAGCTGTGAGGCAGCGGTGCTAACCACTGTGCCACCCCTCATAGATAGAGTTAGGGTTACCCTTGATCTGATCAGATGGTGGAGGGGCAGGCCGGAGGGGCTGAATGGCCTCCTCCCGCTCCTGTGTGACAGGGAGGGTGTGGGACGATGCGCCGGCAGTATAACTCAAGTCCTCAAACCCATGGCGACATTTGATTGAGAAATGGAATTGGAGGCCAGGGTGCGGGACGTTGATTGGGGGAGAGATTGGCGGCAATCAGGGCCTGGTGAGAAGCTAGGCCGCCCCCAGGGGGGGGAACCAGCTCCCCCCCCCCCCCCCATCCACCCGTGGCAGCAGGAACCTGCATTTATATAGCACCTTCAGCAAACCAAGACAATCGCAGGGTGATCACTGGAGAGATATCAAACAACTGAACTCAATTCAAAGCACAAGCCGGCAGGTATTAGAGGTCAGGGGAGCAAAGGTCACGGAGGTCAGCTCTGAGGAGCGTCTCCAAGAAGGAGAGAAAGAGGGAAAGACGGAGAGGGAGAGAGACAGAGAGAGAGAGGAGATAGAGAGAGAGCGAGACGGAGAGAGATAAAGAGACGGAGAGAGAGAGAGACGGTGAGAGGGAGATGGAGATAGAGAGAGCAACGGAGAGAGAGAGAGACGGAGAGTGAGATGGAGATGGAGAGAGAGAGAGGCAGAGAGAGAGAGTGAGAGAGAGACGGAGAGGGAGAGAGACGGAGAGTGAGAAGGAGATGGAGAGCGAGAGAGGCAGAGAGAGAGTGAGAGAGAGAGACGGAGAGGGAGAGAGACAGAGAGAGATTGAGAGAGACAGAGAGAGATTGAGAGAGACAGAGAGAGAGATGGAGAGAGACACACAGGGAGAGAGGTGGAGAGAGAGAGAGAAAGAGAGAGAACGGAGAAAGCGAGAGACGGAGAAAGAAAGAGAGGCAGAGAGATACAGACGGAGAGAGTGAAAGCAATGGAGAGAGAGAAGAGACTGAGAGAGATAGAGCGGAGATGGAGAGAGAGAGGTAGGGAGTGAGACAGAGAGAGATGGAGAGAGAGAGTTGGAGACAGAGTTATAGAGAGAGAGACGGAGGGAGAGAGCAAGAGAGAGAGTTGGAGAGGGAGAGTTGGAGAGAGAGAGACGGAGGGAGAGAGCGAGAGAGAGAGTTGGAGAGGGAGAGTTGGAGAGAGAGAGGCAGAGAGGTTTAGGGAGGGAATTTCAGGGTTTAGTCCCCAGTCAGCCTGTCACGCTCCTTCTTGTTTACTCCCTTATTTCCTCATTTATTTTTTCCGTTACATTTTCTATCCAAGGATGATTTACGGACAAGAGCCACTTTAATTCAAACGGCAGGACCCAGAGGGCTGTGCTGTTTCAGATTGGTGATTGGACATTAGCTGGCCTCAGTGATGACTCGGTTTGATTGATCAGCTGGTGGCCAGCGAATTGGCCCAAAAGGCTGTACTCTGCCCGGTAACAGGCGGCGATCGGATATTATCCCACCGGAATGTTGTTTCAGAGCCTCCAGGTTCCAGTCTGGTTTCACTTTGGGTTCCGGCTGCGGAGGCAGAAGATCCAACCGAATCCTCTCCGGAAAACCGTTGCTCCGGCTCTTCGGGAAAGATCCGGCTAACCCTCTCTCTCTCTCTCTCTCTCAGCCCGATAAGCCTGAGGGTGTCGGGTTCCTGAAACCAGGGCCTGGAGGCCAGGCCACGGACTGCGAGCAAAGTCTGAGGAAACAGGGATTCTGTCTCTCTGAATAAACAACAATTGTGTTTCCACTTACAGACCTGGTGTAATTATTGGGTCGCCAAAGGGCCGACATCTTCGGGAATTTCTATGAGGGTTGTTGGTTAATCCGCGAGCGTTGGGACTCTGGGGCATGTGGGACTGGAAATGACCATCCGCTTACCCAGGGTCTCGTAACAAGGTGAAGGCCCGGCCGCCAATGGCGGAGTTATTAAAGATGGCGGGGGTGGGAATGCCAGGGTGGTGGTGCGGGAGGGGGGGGTTGTTGGTGGTCACACATGAGGCTAGAATAGGAGGGGGGGGGCAGAGATTTCAAAGGGTGGAAGGAGGGAGGGGGAGGCATTTGAAAACCCGGACGTGGATTTTTTATATCGGGGTGTTGCGGGAGCCAACGTAGTCCTGGCAACCCGGAGGAGGGAGATGAAAGGGGAGCGCGGTGGCACAAGTGATTAGCACTGTGGCCTCACAGCGCCAGGGTCCCAGGGTCGATTCCCTGCTGGGTCACTGTCTGTGCGAAGTCTGCACGTTCTCCCCGTGTGTGCGTGGGTTTCCTCCGGGTGCTCCGGTTTCCTCCCACAGTCCAAAGATGTGCAGGTTAGGTGGATTGGCTGTGCTAAATTGTCCCTTAGTGTCCAAAGATGTGCAGGTTAGGTGGATTGGCCGTGTTAAATTGTCCCTTAGTGTCCAAAGATGTGCAGGTGGGGTGGATTGGCCGTGCTAAATTGTCCCTTAGTGTCCAAAAAAGGTTAGGAGGGGTTATTGGGTTACGGGGATAGGGTGGAAGCGAGGGCTTAAGTGGGTCGGTGCAGACTCGATGGGCCGAATGGCCTCCTTCTGCACTGTATGTTCTATGAAAGGGGATTGGGGCGGGTTAGGCTTCGGCGGGTAGGTGCAGCAGAGGGTAAACTAAGGAGCAAAAGCGCCCCGTGTCAGGGGAGAGGACGAAAATCTGACTTTGGGACTGCCCTTGTAGTTTGTAGGCCAGGATTATGCAGCCCCCTTCCTCCCGGCGGGATGTTACAGTCCCACCAGACTAAACGGGGATGCAAATCCTACCGCATCCCTGTGCAAGCGGAAGGGGTGAGGCGACATTGATGCCTCGCCTGGTTGAATAGCTCTTTCTACGTTAATTCTTCCATGGGATGTGGGGGGGGCGTCGCTGGGTTGGGCCCAGCATTTATTCCCCATCTCTAATTGAACCGCGTGTCTCGCTGGGGCCCATATCCGAGGGGGGGTGGGGTTAAGACTTGACCACATTGCTCTGTCTGTGTGTGTGTGTGGGTGGGTGGGGTCTGGAGTCACGTGTAGGCCAGGCCGGGGTAAGGACGGCAGATTTCCCGCTTCCCCCGGAAGGGGGACGTTAGCGAACCAGATGGGGTTTTATTTACGACAATTGATGATCGTTGTCACGGTCGCCGTTACCGAGCTTCATAATTCCAGATTTTATTCACTGAATTTAAATTCCTCCAGCCGCCGGGGTGGGGATTCGAACCCGCGTCCCCTCCCCCCCCGCCCCCGGAACACTAACCTGGGGGGGCCTCCGGATTGCGACTCGGCTTCTCGGCTGCCACCTCAGGTGCCAGCGAGAATCGGGAACGTGATGACAGAGGGCATCGACAAGTTGGTGGCCTGGGCAGAGAGGTGGCGGATGGAGTTCAATGCGATGGAGTGTGAATGGAAAATAAGATGCACAATTGGTCAGCAGGTGCCGGGAAAGAGGGACCTGGGTGTCTTAGATCAATGAAGGTAACAGGACAGGCGGAGAGAGCAGTGATCATCGATTATCATAGAATTTACAGTGCAGAAGGAGGCCATTCGGCCCATCGAGTCTGCACCGGCTCTTGGAAAGAGCACCCGACCCAAGGTCAACACCTCCACCCTATCCCCATAACCCAGTAACCCCACCCAACACTAAGGTCAATTTTGGACACTAAGGGCAATTTATCACGGCCAATCCACCCTAACCTGCACATCTTTGGACTGTGGGAGGAAACCGGAGCACCCGGAGGAAACCCACGCACACACGCGGAGGACGTGCAGACTCCGCACAGACAGTGACCCAAGCCGGGAATCGAACCTGGGACCCTGGAGCTGTGAAGCCACTGTGCTGTCCACAATGCTACCGAGCTGAGAGATTCTGGGGTTTATTAACAGGAGCGCAGAGAACAAGAGCAAGGAGGTTAGGCATGATGCTCGTTTGGAGAGTCAGTGCTGACTCGAGGGGCCGAATGGCCTCCCACTGCATCCTTGGCAATTCTGTGACCACCGCAGGGGAGGAGGCAACAGGAAGAGCTGGGAGCTGAATTGCTAATTGAGTTCACAGTACACGGTCATTACTTAATCAGCAGACATAACAGTCCTCACTGCAGGAGGAATTCACTATTACAGACGTAAATACACAGATAAGTTCAGATAGAGTTACAGCGCGAATTGGGTTAAGAGGGAATGATCCCTGATACCGCACAGTCCATGTGCGTCTGTCTGTCACATCCTGTGTATGTGCCAAGAGGGTCCTCCATTAACACCAGAATCAATCATGGAACAGATACAGAACCCTTAACATTCAGAGGAAACCTTTACCTGTGTAGAGGGAGCTTTACTCTGTATCTAACCCCGTGCTGTACCTGTCCTGGGAGTGTTTAATGGGGGACAGTGTAGGGGGAGCTTTACTCTGTATCTAACCCCGTGCTGTACCTGTCCTGGGGGTGTTTGATGGGGACAGTGTAGAGGGAGCTTTACTCTGATTCTAACCCCGTGCTGTACCTGTCCTGGGAGTGTTTGATGGGGACAGTAGAGGGAGCTTTACTCTGTATCTAACCCCGTGCTGTCCCTGTCCTGGGAGTGTTTGATGGGGACAGTGTAGAGGGAGCTTTACTCTGTATCTAACCCCGTGCTGTACCTGTTCTGGGAGTGTTTGATGGGGACAGTGTAGAGGGAGCTTTACTCTGTATCTAACCCCGTGCTGTACCTGTCCTGGGAGTGTTTGATGGGGACAGTGTAGAGGGAGCTTTACTCTGTATCTAACCCCGTGCTGTACCTGTCCTGGGAGTGTTTGATGGGGGACAGTGTAGAGGGAGCTTTACTCTGTATCTAACCCCGTGCTGCACCTGTCCTGGGAGTGTTTGACGGGGACAGTGTAGAGGGAGCTTTACTCTGTATCTAACCCCGTGCTGTACCTGTCCTGGGAGTGTTTGATGGGGTACAGTGTAGAGGGAGCTTTACTCTGTATCTAACCCCGTGCTGTACCTGTCCTGGGAGTGTTTGATGGGGACAGTGTAGAGGGAGCTTTACTCTGTATCTAACCCCGTGCTGTACCTGTCCTGGGAGTGTTTGATGGGGTACAGTGTAGAGGGAGCTTTACTCTGTATCTAATCCCGTGCTGTACCTGTCCTGGGAGTGTTTGATGGGGACAGTGTAGAGGGAGCTTTACTCTGTATCTAACCCCGTGCTGTCCCTGTCCTGGGAGTGTTTGATGGAGACAGTGTAGACGGAGCTTTACTCTGTATCTATCCCCGTGCTGTACCTGTCCTGGGAGTGTTTGATGGGGACAGTGTAGAGGGAGCTTTACTCTGTATCTAACCCCGTTCTGTACCTGTCCTGGGAGTGTTTGATGGAGACAGTGTAGAGGGAGCTTTACTCTGTATCTAACCCCGTGCTGTACCTGTCCTGGGAGTGTTTGATGGGGACAGTGTAGAGGGAGCTTTACTCTGTATCTAACCCCGTGCTTTACCTGTCCTGGGAGTGTTTGATGGGGGCAGTGTAGAGGGAGCTTTACTCTGTATCTAACCCCGTGCTTTACCTGTCCTGGGAGTGTTTGATGGGGGCAGTGTAGAGGGAGCTTTACTCTGTATCTAACCCCGTGCTGTACCTGTCCTGGGAGTGTTTGATGGGGACAGTGTAGAGGGAGCTTTACTCTGTATCTAACCCCGTGCTGTACCTGTCCTGGGATTGTTTGATGGGGACAGTGTAGATGGAGCTTTACTCTGTATCTAACCCCGTGCTGTACCTGTCCTGGGAGTGTTTGATGGGGGACAGTGTAGAGGGAGCTTTACTCTGTATCTAACCCTGTGCTGTACCTGTCCTGGGAGTGTTTGATGGGGACAGTGTAGAGGGAGCTTTACTCTGTATCTACCCCCGTGCTGTACCTGTCCTGGGAGTGTTTGACAGATGCTGACTCTTGACAGGAACAGGATTTAAGTCAGGAAGGAGTGAGGGATTAGCAGGGGCCTGTTTTATGGAAGTGTCAGTCTCTGGCTGTGGGATGTTTGGGGATTGATGTTCAGCGAGGTTCCGGGCTGTTCTGTGCTGTGCTGATTAAATTGGTACAGAGGTCAAGGCTGGAGTAGGACGGAGAGAGAAACAATGTTTTTAAACACTCCAAGGCTAATCTCACAGGGGCTGCTGTCGGATGGAGCAATATCTCCTTTCCTTCGTGCAGGCTTCTGCTCCCTCACAGGGGGGGCCTTACCCCCCCTGACTCCCCACTCCCCTCACCTCAGGCAACAACCAGTGGCCTTACCTCCGTCCCTGCCTGCTCCCCAGGAACAGCAGGAGGCCATTCGGCCCAACCCGCACTGCTGTTCCATCCCATCTCTGCTTCAATCAAAGAACAGGGAACAGTACAGTACAGGAACAGGCCCTTCGGCCCTCCAAGCCTGTGCTGACCATGCTGCCCGTCGAAACTAAAACCTTCTGCACTTCCGGGGTCCGTATCCCTCTTCATAGATTTACATTCATAGATTAACATAGAACATACGGTGCAGAAGGAGGCCATTCGGCCCATCGAGTCTGCACTTAAGCCCTCACTTCCACCCTATCCCCGTAACCCAATAACCCCTCCTAACCATTTCCCATCCTATTCATGTATTTGTCAACATGCCCCTTAAACGTCACTATCGTCCCTGCTTCCACCACCTCCTCCGGCAGCGAGTTCCAGGCACCCACTACCCTCTGTGTAAAAAACTTGCCTCGTACGTCTCCTCTAAACCTTGTCCCTCGCCCCTTAAACCTATGCCCCCTAGTAATTGGCCCCTCTACCCTGGGGAAAAGCCTCTGACGATCCACTCTGTCTATGCCCCTCATAATTTTGTAGACCTCTATCAGGTCGCCCCTCAACCTCCGTCGTTCCAGTGAGAACAAACCGAGTTTATCCAACCTCTCCTCATAGCTAATGCCCTCCATACCAGGCAACATCCTGGTAAATCTCTTCTGCACCCTCTCTAAAGCCTCCACATCCTTCTGGTAGTGTGGGGGACCCAGAACTGTGCGCAATATTCAGAGTGCGGCCTAACAAAGGCTCAGTACAGCTGCCACCTAACCTAGCGTTCTCTGACCCCCTCAGAGCCTGACCCCACACATCCATGTCCGCCAAGACATTTTCGGTTATCTCTCACAGCCTCAACTCTTGACTCCTCCAAAGAACATCTTCTCGACATTTCGCAAACACTCAGCTGCACTATACTATCACCCAAAGTGGACAACATCTCCACATCCAAGGACATCGGCGGGAGACTGACCCAGGATTCTAATCTGACAGCGTCGCTCGGCAAGATTCAACACTCAGGAGAACGATAATGGCGATTAGATTCCAGTCCGTGGCTCACTCCCGGGTATCTATTAGTCTATATATAAACCACCCTGAAACCCTCGATTAGATTCCAGTCTGTAACTCACTCCCGGGTATCTGTTATTCTATATGTAAACCACCCCGAACCCCTCGATTAGATTCCAGTCTGCAACTCACTCCCGGGTATCTGTTATTCTATATATAAACCTCCCCGAACCCCTCGATTAGATTCCAGTCTGTAACTCACTCCCGGGTATCTGTTATTCTATATATAAACCTCCCCGAACCTCTCGATTAGAATCGAGTCTGTAACTCACTCCCGGGTATCTGTTATTCTATATATAAACCTCCCCGAACCCCTCGATTAGATTCCAGTCTGTAACTCACTCCCGGGTATCTGTTATTTTATATATAAACCACCCTGAACCCCCCGATTCGGTTCCAGTCTGTAACTCACTCCCGGGTATCTGTTATTCTATATTTAAACCACCCCGAACCCCTCGATTAGATTCCAGTCTGTAACTCACTCCCGGGTATCTGTTATTCTATATATAAACCACCCTGAATCCCTCGATTAGATTCCAGTCTGTAACTCACTCCCGGGTATCTGTTATTCTATATATAAACCACCCAGAACCCCTCGATTAGATTCCAGTCTGTAACTCACTCCCGGGTATCTGTTATTCTATATATAAACCACCCCGATCCCCTCGATTAGATTCCAGTCTGTAACTCCCTCACAGGTATCTGTTATTCTATATATAAACCACACCGAACCCCTCGATTAGATTCCAGTCTGTAACTCACTCCCGGGTATCTGTTATTCTATATATAAACCTCCCCGAACCCCTCGATTAGATTCCAGTCTGTAACTCACTCCCGGGTATCTGTTATTCTATATATAAACCACCCCGAACCCCTCGATTATATTCCAGACTATCTCACTCCCGGGTATCTGTTATTCTATATATAAACCATCCCGAACCCCTCGATTAGATTCCAGTCTGTAACTCGCTCCCGGGTATCTGGTATTCTATATATAAACCACCCCGAACCCCTCGATTAGATTCCAGTCTGTAACTCACTCCCGGGTATCTGTTATTCTATATATAAACCACCCTGAACCCCTCGATTAGATTCCAGTCTGTTACTCACTCCCGGGTATCTGTTATTCTATATATAAACCACCCTGAACCCCCCGATTAGATTCCAGTCTGTAACTCACTCCCGGGTATCTGTTATTCTATATATAAACCACCCTGAACCCCTCGATTAGATTCCAGTCTGTAACTCACTCCCGGGTATCTGTTATTCTATATATAAACCACCCCGAACCCCTCGATTAGATTCCAGTCTGTAACTCACTCCCGGGTATCTGTTATTCTATATATAAACCACCCCGAACCCCTCGATTAGATTCCAGTCTGTAACTCACTCCCGGGTATCTGTTATTCTATATATAAACCACCCCGAACCCCTCGATTAGATTCCAGTCTGTAAGTCACTACCGGGTATCTGTTATTCTATATATAAACCACCCTGAACCCCTCGATTAGATTCCAGTCTGTAACTCACTCCCGGGTATCTGTTATTCTTATATAAACCACCCCGAACCCCTCGATTAGATTCCAGTCTGTAACTCACTCCCGGGTATCTGTTATTCTATATATAAACCACCCCGAACCCCTCGATTAGATTCCAGTCTGTAACTCACTCCCGGGTATCTGTTATTCTATATATAAACCACCCTGAACCCCTCGATTAGATTCCAGTCTGTGACTCACTCCCGGGTATCTGTTATTCTATATATAAACCACCCCGAACCCCTCGATTAGATTCCAGTCTGTAACTCACTCCCGGGTATCTGTTATTCTATATATAAACCACCCCGAACCCCTCGATTAGATTCCAGTCTGTAACTCACTCCCGGGTATCTGTTATTCTATATATAAACCACCCCGAACCCCTCGATTAGATTCCAGTCTGTAACTCACTCCCGGGTATCTGTTATTCTATATATAAACCACACCGAACCCCTCGATTAGATTCCAGTCTGTAACTCACTCCCAGGTATCTGTTATTCTATATATAAACCACCCTGAACTCCCTCGATTAGATTCCAGTCTGTAACTCACTCCCGGGTATCTGTTATTCTATATATAAACCACCCTGAACCCCTCGATTAGATTCCAGTCTGTAACTCACTCCCGGGTATCTGTTATTCTATATATAAACCACCCCGAACCCCTCGATTAGATTCCAGATCTGTAACTCACTCCCGGGTATCTGTTATTCTATATATAAACCATCCCGAACCCCTCGATTAGATTCCAGTCTGTAACTCACTCCCGGGTATCTGTTATTCTATATATAAACCACCCCGAACCCCTCGATTAGATTCCAGTCTGTAACTCACTCCCGGGTATCTGCTATCGTCCAAGTGGCGGCGCGTACATGATGTCACCCGCGCATGCGGGTTTCCGACCTCCTCGCGGTAAGACATGGAGGATTGATCTTGCGGGGAGGTGGAGGAAAAGAGTCTGTCCTTTAGAGACACTGTCCACTCCCTCAGTACTGACCCTCTGACAGTGCGGCACTCCCTCAGTACTGACCCTCTGACAGTGCAGCACTCCCTCAGTACTGACCCTCTGACAGTGCAGCACTCCCTCAGTACTGACCCTCTGACAGTGCAGCTCTCCCTCAGTACTGACCCTCTGACAGTGCAGCACTCCCTCAGTACTGACCCTCTGACAGTGCAGCACTCCCTCAGTACTGACCCTCTGACAGTGCGGCACTCCCTCAGTACTGACCCTCTGACAGTGCAGCACTCCCTCAGTACTGACCCTCTGACAGTGCGGCACTCCCTCAGTACTGACCCTCTGACAGTGCGACACTCCCTCAGTACTGACCCTCTGACAGTGCAGCTCTCCCTCAGTACTGACCCTCTGACAGTGCGGCACTCCCTCAGTACTGACCCTCTGACAGTGCAGCACTCCCTCAGTACTGACCCTCTGACAGTACAGCACTCCCTCAGTACTGACCCTCTGACAGTGCGACACTCCCTCAGTACTGACCCTCTGACAGTGCAGCACTCCCTCAGCACTCACCCTCTTAAACTCTTGAGAAAACAAGGTGGGGCGGATGCGCTTTTGAACTTCGAAACCCGTCTGGCTTCTGGAAGCCGGTGAAGGTGTTTTTCAGACGAAAATCGAGGTCAGTGCTTTGATTTGGCAGTTTGTGCGAGGCGTTGCCCTTTTAAGATCTTGCTTTGCAGCACGGATGCTGTGCGGAGAGAGAGAGAGAGAGAGAGAGCGAGAGGGAGAGAGAGAGAGAGAGAGAGAGGGAGAGAGAGAGAGCTCGTTGTGAACACAGTGTGCGCAAAGCCCTCGCCGTTCATCGCCAAGTCGGACTGTGGGTGAGGGGGCTGGAAGCAACGGGGCTAGAATTGCAAACCTTCTCCGGCAGACCCAGAAGCCTCGTGGGCAGAGGGCGACATCGCGCTCGCCGAAAAGTTTGAAACTTTTCCTTGAAACTTTTTCTTGTGCCAGCGATCCGCAGGCAACCTTGAGCGAGTGGCGGGGAGGGCGTGTAACGGTGAGTTTGGTAACCCCCACCACCCTCTCTCCCCCCCCACCTGACACGTTCGGCCGCCATCCTTTCGAATTTGGGGATAGGACTCGGGATTGTGTCAACCGTTGCTCAGCGCGGGAAGTAAGACTGTTCCTGCTGACTGCCGGAACGTTCAAGACGCGATCGAAACTGGTCCAGGTTCCTGCGTCTGATGAAGCAACGGTTTGAGGGCGTGGATGGGGATGGGGGTTGGGAGTGGGTGGGGGGGGGAGGGGGGGTAAGGGGGATGGATTCAGAGGGGGAGGGGGCTGAATGGCCTGGGTCCTCGTACCCCGGCGGAGGGGGATCCAGTTTACCGGGGGCTCTGTCGGCCACCCACGCCGCCCACTCTCATTGCCCCCCCTCCCCACCCCAACCCCGGGGGGACACGCGCCCCACATTCCAGGCCGACACGCCCCCCCACCCCCCCCCCCCCCCCCGACGCCGGCGCGGTGGGAGCGTCGGAGGGCGGGGGGGCGGTACCTCCGGCGGGAAGTTACCGGCTTTCTCGCCGGGGGGACAGGGGAAAGATCCCGTGATCCCCTGGCCACGATTGGTGGAAGAGCCAGCGGGGAGGTGGTTTTGCAGGTGGTGAGTGGGTGGGGGTGCGGGGGGGGGGGGGGGTGGGAAGGAGTGGGGGAGGGTAGGGCAGACGCGCCATGGAGTGGGAGGGGGGCTGCTGTGGGGGTAGTTCTCCCCAGGGGCCTGAGGCCAACCTTTGACCCCCTTAAGCCGATGTGAGCGCAAACCCAAGGTTGTCGGTCGTGATGGGATGGCAGGCCGGGGCGACGTTGTTGCCATCAGCTGGCTGCAGTTGGAGGGAGAGGAAGATTGCGGGGGGGGGGGGGGGGGGGGGTTTACGGGGGTCCATTGCTTCTGACAGTGCAGCACTCCCTCAGTACTGACCCTCTCACAGTGCAGCGCACCCTCAGGACTGACTCTCTGACAGTGCGGCACTCCCTCAGTACTGACCCTCTGACAGTGCAGAACTCACTCAGTACTGACCCTCTGACAGTGCGGCATCCCTCAGTACTGTCCCTCTGACAGTGCAGCACTCCCTCAGTACTGACCCTTTGACAGTGCAGCGCTCCCTCAGGACTGACCCTCTGACAGTGCAGCACTCCCTCAGTACTGACCCTCTGACAGTGCGGCACTCCCTCAGTACTGACCCTCTGACAGAGCGGCACTCCCGCAGTACTGACCCTCTGACAGTGCAGCACTCCCTCAGTACTGACCCTCTGACAGTGCAGCACTCCCTCAGTACTGACCCTCTGACAGTGCAGCACTCCCTCAGTACTGACCTTCTGACAGTGCGGCACTCCCTCAGTACTGACCCTCTGACAGTGCAGCACTCCCTCAGTACTGACCCTCTGACAGTGCGGCACTCCCTCAGTACTGACCCTCTGATAGTGCAGCACTCCCTCAGTACTGACCCTCTGACAGTGCGGCACTCCCTCAGTACTGACCCTCTGACAGTGCAGCACTCGCTCAGTACTGACCCTCCGACAGTGCAGCACTCCCTCAATACAGATCGTCTGACAGTGCGGCACTCCCTCAGTACTGACCCTCTCACAGTGCGGCACTCCCTCAGTACTGACTCTCTGACAGTGCAGCCCTCCCTCAGTACTGACCCTCTGACAGTACAGCACTGCCTGAGTACTGAACCTCTCACAGTGCAGCGCACCCTCAGGACTGACTCTCTGACAGTGCGGCACTCCCTCAGTACTGACCCTCTGACAGTGCAGAACTCACTCAGTACTGACCCTCTGACAGTGCGGCACTCCCTCAGTACTGACTCTCTGACAGTGCGGCATCCCTCAGTACTGTCCCTCTGACAGTGCAGCACTCCCTCAGTACTGACCCTTTGACAGTGCAGCGCTCCCTCAGGACTGACCCTCTGACAGTGCAGCACTCCCTCAGTACTGACCCTCTGACAGTGCGGCACTCCCTCAGTACTGACCCTCTGACAGAGCGGCACTCCCGCAGTACTGACCCTCTGACAGTGCAGCACTCCCTCAGTACTAACCCTCTGACACTGCAGCACTCCCTCAGTACTGACCCTCTGATAGTGCATCACTCCCTCAATACTGACCCTCTGACAGTGCAGTGCTCCCTCAGTACTGACCCTCTGATAGTGCAGCACTCCCTCAGTACTGACCCTCTGACAGTGCAGCTTTCCCTCAGTACTGACCCTCTGACAGTGCGTCTTTCCCTCAGTACTGACCCTCCGACAGTGCAGCACTCCCTCAATACATATCGTCTGACAGTGCAGCACTCCCTCAGTACTGACCCTCTGACAGTGCAGCGCTCCCTCAGTACTGATCCTCTGACAGTGCAGCACTCCCTCAGTACTGACCCTCTGACAGTGCAGCACTCCCTCAGCACTGACTCTCTGACAGTGCGGCACTCCCTCAGTACTGACCCTCTGACAGTGCAGCGCTCCCTCAGTACTGATCCTCTGACAGTGCAGCACTCCCTCAGTACTGACCCTCTGACAGTGCAGCACTCCCTCAGTATCGACCCTCTGACAGTGCAGCACTCCCTCAGTACTGACCCTCTGACAGTGCAGCACTCCCTCAGTACTGACCCTCTGACAGTGCGGCACTCCCTCAGTACTGACCCTCTGACAGTGCAGCGCTCCCTCAGAACTGACCCATTGACAGTGCAGCACTCCCTCAGTACTGACCCTCTGACAGTGCAGCGCTCCCTCAGTACTGAACCTCTGATAGTGCAGCTCTCCCTCAATACGGACCCTCTGACAGTGCAGTGCTCCCTCAGTACTGACACTCTGACAGTGCGTCTTTCCCTCAGTACTGACCCTCCGACAGTGCAGCACTCCCTCAATACAGATCGTCTGACAGTGCAGCACTCCCTCAGTACTGACCCTCTGACAGTGCAGCGCTCCCTCAGTACTGACCCTCTCACAGTGCAGCAGTCCCTCAGTACTGACCCTCTGACAGTGCAGCGCTCCCTCAGTACTGACCCTCTGACAGTGCAGCATTCCCTCAGTACTGACACTCTGACAGTGCAGCATTCCCTCAGTACTCATCAAGGAAGAAATTGCGAGGCATCTGGATAGAAATTGTCCCATTGGGCAGACGCAGCATGGGTTCTTTAAAGGCAGGTCATGCCTAACTAATTTAGTGGAATTTTTTGAGGACATTACCAGTGCAGTAGATAACGGGGAGCCGATGGATGTGGTATATCTGGATTTCCAGAAAGCCTTTGACAAGGTGCCACACAAAAGGTTGCTGCATAAGATAAAGATGCATGGCATTAAGGGTAAAGTAGTACCATGGATAGAGGATTTGTTAATTAATAGAAAGCAAAGAGTTGGGATAAATGGGTGTTTCTCTGGTTGGCAATCAGTAGCTAGTGGTGTCCCTCAGGGATCCGTGTTGGGCCCACAATTGTTCACAATTTACATTGATGATTTGGAGTTGGGGACCAAGGGCAATGTGTCCAAGTTTGCAGATGACACTAAGATGAGTGGTAAAGCGAAAAGTGCAGAGGATACTGGAAGTCTGCAGAGGGATTTGGATAGGTTAAGTGAATGGGCTCGGGTCTGGCAGATGGAATACAATGTTGACAAATGTGAGGTTATCCATTTTGGTAGGAATAACAGCAAACGGGATTATTATTTAAACGATAAAATATTAAAGCATGCTGCTGTTCAGAGAGACTTGGGTGTGCTAGTGCATGAGTCACAGAAGGTTGGTTTACAAGTGCAACAGGTGATTAAGAAGGCAAATGGAATTTTGTCCTTCATTGCTAGAGGGATGGAGTTTAAGACTAGGGAGGTTATGTTGCAATTGTATAAGGTGTTGGTGCAGCCACACCTGGAGTATTGTGTTCAGTTTTGGTCTCCTTACTTGAGAAGGACGTACTGGCGCTGGAGGGGTGTGCAGAGGAGATTCACTAGGTTAATCCCAGAGTTGAAGGGGTTGGATTATGAGGAGAGGTTGAGTAGACTGGGACTGTACTCGTTGGAATTTAGAAGGATGAGGGGGGATCTTTTAGAAACATTTAAAATTATGAAGGGAATAGATAGGATAGATGCGGGCAGGTTGTTTCCACTGGCGGGTGACAGCAGAACTAGGGGGCATAGCCTCAAAATAAGGGGAAGTAGATTAAGGACTGAGTTTAGGAGGAACTTCTTCACCCAAAGGGTTGTGAATCTATGGAATTCCTTGCCCAGTGAAGCAGTTGAGGCTCCTTCATTACATGTTTTTAAGGTAAAGATAGATAGTTTTTTGAAGAATAAAGGGATTAAGGGTTATGGTGTTCGGGCCGGAAAGTGGAGCTGAGTCCACAAAAGATCAGCCATGATCTAATTGAATGGCATAGCAGGATCGAGGGGCCAGATGGCCTACTCCTGCTCCTAGTTCTTATGTTCTTATGTTCTTATGTACTGACCCTCTGACAGTGCAGCAGTCCCTCAGTACTGACCCTCTGACAGTGCGGCGCTCCCTCAGTACTGACCCTCTGACAGTGCAGCACTCCCTCAGTACTGACCCTCTGACAGTGCACACTCCCTCAGTACTGACCCTCTGACAGTGCAGCAGTCCCTCAATACTGACCCTCTGACAGTGCAGCACTCCCTCAGTACTGACCCTCTGACAGTGCAGCCACCCCTCAGTACTGACCCTCTGACAGTGAAGCACTCCCTCAGTACTGACCCTCTGACAGTGAAGCACTCCCTAAGTACTGACCCTCTGACAGTGCAGCCCTTCCTCAGTACTGACCCTCTCACAGTGCAGCACTCCCTCAGTACTGACCCTCTGACAGTGCGGCACTCCCTCAGTACTGACCCTCTGACAGTGCCGCACTCCCTCAGTACTGACCCTCTGTCAGTGCGGCACTCCCTCAGTACTAACCCTGAAAGTGCAGATTTCCCTCAGTTCTGACACTCTGACAGTGCAGCACATCTTCATTACTGATCCTCCGACGATGCAGCACCCCCTCAGTACTGACCCTCTGACAGTGCAGCACTCCCTCAGTACTGATCCTCTGACAGTGCGGCACTCCCTCAGTACTGACCCTCTGACAGTGCAGCACTCCCTCAGTACTGACCCTCTGAAAGTGCGGCACTCCCTCAGTACTGACCCTCTGACAGGGCAGCGCTCCCTCAGTACTGACCCTTTGACAGTGCGGCACTCCCTCAGTACTGATCCTCTGACAGTGCAGCACTCCCTCAGTACTGACCCTCTGACAGTGCAGCGCTCTCTCATTCCTGACCTTCTCTCAGTGCAGCACTCCCTCAGTACTGACCCTCTGACAGTGCAGTGCTCCCTCAGTTACTGACCCTCTGACAGTGCAGCACTAGTTCGAGACCGAAACTCTGACAGTGCAGCGCTCCCTCAGTAACTGACCCTCTGACAGTGCAGCACTCCCTCAGTACTGACCCTCTTGACAGTGCAGCTTTCCATCAGTACTGACACACTGACAGTACAGCGCTCCCTCAGTACTGATCCTCCGACGATGCAGCACTCCCTCAGTACTCACTCTCTGACAGTGCAGCGCACCCTCAGTACTGACCCTCTGACAGTGCAGCGCACCCTCAGTACTGATCCTCTGACAGTGCGGCACTCCCTCAGTACTGACCCTCTGACAGTGCAGGCACTCCCTCAGTACTGACACTCTGACAGTGCAGCACTCCCTCAGCACTGACCCTCTGACAGTGCAGCACTCCCTCAGTACTGACCCTCTGACAGTGCAGCAGTCCCTCAGTACTGACCCTCTGACAGTGCCGCGCTCCTCAGTACTGACCCTCTGACAGTGCGGCACTCCCTCAGTACTGACCCTCTGACAGTGCTGCACTCCCTCAGTACTAACCATCTGACAGGGCAGCGCTCCCTCAGTACTGACCCTTTGAACAGTGCAGCACTCCCTCAGTACTGACCCACTGACAGTGCAGCTTCCTCAGTACTGACCCTCTGACAGTGCAGCCACTCTCTCATTCCTGACCTTCTCTCAGTGCAGCACTCCCTCAGTACTGACCTCTGACAGTGCAGTGCTTCCCTCAGTACTGACCCTCTGACAGTGCAGCACTAGTTCGAGACCGAAACTCTGACAGTGCAGCGCTCCCTCAGTACTGACCCTCTGACAGTGCAGCACTCCCTCAGTACTGACCCTCTGACAGTGCAGCTTTCCATCAGTACTGACGCACTGACAGTAACAGCGCCCCTCAGTACTGATCCTCCGACGATGCAGCACTACCCTCAGTACTCACTCTCTGACAGTGCAGCGCACCCTCAGTACTGACCCCTCTGACAGTGCAGCACTCCCTCAACACTGACCCTCTGACAGTGCAGCACTCCCTCAGTACTGACCCTCTGACAGTGCAGCAGTCCCTCAGTACTGACCCCTCTGACAGTGCAGCGCTCCCTCAGTACTGACCCTCTGACAGTGCAGCACTCCCTCAGTACTGACCCTCTGACAGTGCAAGCATTCCCTCAGTACTCATCAAGGAAGAAATTGCGAGACATCTGGATAGAAAATTGTCCCATTGGGCAGACGCAGCATGGGTTTGTTAAAGGCAGGTCATGCCTAACTAATTTAGTGGAATTTATTGAGGACATTACCAGTGCAGTAGATAACGGGGAGCCGATGGATGTGGTATATCTGGATTTCCAGAAAGCCTTTGACAAGGTGCCACACAAAAGGTTGCTGCATAAGACAAAAGAAGCATGGCATTAAGGGTAAAGTAGTAGCATGGATAGAGGATTTGTTAATTAATAGAAAGCAAAGAGTTGGGATAAATGGGTGTTTCTCTGGTTGTCAATCAGTAGCTAGTGGTGTCCCTCAGGGATCCGTGTTGGGCCCACAATTGTTCACAATTTACATTGAGGATTTGGAGTTGGGGACCAAGGGCAATGTGTCCAAGTTTGCAGATGACACTAAGATGAGTGGTAAAGCGAAAAGTGCAGAGGATACTGGAAGTCTGCAGAGGGATTGGATAGGTTAAGTGAATGGGCTCGGGTTCTGGCAGATGGAATACATGTTGACAAATGTGAGGTTATCCATTTTGGTAGGAATAACAGCAAACGGATTATTATTTTAAACGATAAAATATTAAAGCATGCCACTGTTCAGAGAGGACTTGGGGTGTGCTAGTGCAGGAGTCACAGAAGGTTGGTTTACAAGTGCAACAGGTGATTAAGAAGGCAATGGAATTTTGTCCTTCATTGCTAGAGGGATGGAGTTTAAGACTAGGGGAGGTTTATGTTGCAATTGTATAAGGTGTTAGTGCGGCCACACCTGGAGTATTGTGTTCAGTTTTGGTCTCCTTACTTGAGAAAGAACGTACTGGCGCTGGAGGGTGTGCAGAGGAGATTCACTAGGTTAATCCCAGAGCTGAAGGGGTTGGATTATGAGGAGAGGTTGAGTAGACTGGGACTGTACTCGTTGGATATTTAGAAGGATGAGGGGGGATCTTATAGAAACATTTAAAATTATTGAAGGGAATAGATAGGATAGATGCGGGCAGGTTGTTTCCACTGGCGGGTGACAGCAGAACCTAGGGGGCATAGCCTCAAATAAGGGGTAAGTAGATTTAGGACTGAGTTTAGGAGGAACTTCTTCACCAAAGGGTTGTGAAACTATGGAATCTCCTTGCCCAGTGAAGCAGTTGAGGCTCCTTCATTACATGTTTTTAAGGTTAAAGATAGATAATTTTTGAAGAATAAAGGGATTAAGGGTTATGGTGTTCGGGCCGGTAAGTCCACAAAAGATCAGCCATGATCTAATTGAATGGCGGAGCAGGCTCGAGGGGCCAGATGGCCTACTCCTGCTCCTAGTTCTTATGTTCTTATGTTCTTTTGTACTGACCCTCTGACAATGCAGCAGTCCCTCAGACTACCCTCTGACAGTGCAGCACTCCCTCAGTACTGACCCTCTGACAGTGCAGACACCCTCAGTACAGACACTCTGACAGTGCGGCACTCCCTCAGTACTGACCCTCTGACAGTGAAGCACTCCCTCAGTACTGACCCTCTGACAGTGAAGCACTCCCTCAGTACTGACCCTCTGACAGGCGGCACTCCCTCAGTACTGACACTCTGACAGTGCAGCACCCTCAGTACTGACCCTCTGACAGTGCAGCACTCCTCAGTACTGACCTCTGACAGTGCGGCGCTCCCTCAGTACTGACCCTCTGCAGTGCAGCACTCCCTCAGTACAGACACTCTGACAGTGCAGCAGTCCTCAGTACAGACACTGACAGTGCAGCACTCCCTCAGTACTGACCCTCTGACAGTGCGGCACTCTCAGTACTGACCCTCTGACAGTGCGCACTCCCTTAGTATGACCCTCTGACAGTGCAGCTTCCTCAGTACTGACCCTCTGACAGTGCAGCACTCTCATTCTGACCATCTCTCAGTGCAGCACTCCCTCAGTACTGACCTTCCGACAGTGCAGCACTCCCTCAGTACTGACCCTCTGACAGTGAGCCACTAGCTCGAGATGACACTCTGACAGTGCAGCACTCCCTCAGTACTGACCCTCTGACAGTGCGGCACTCCCTCAGTACTGACCCTCTGACAGTGCAGCGCTCCATCAGTACTGACCTTCCAACAGTGCAGCTCTCCCTCAGAACTGACATTCTGACAGTTCAGCACTCCCTCAGTACTGACCCTCTGACAGTGCGCACTCCCTAAGTACTGATCTCTGACAGTGCAGCCCTCCCTCAGAAGACCCTCTGACAGTGCAGCACTCCCTCCGTACTGACCCTCTGACAGTGCAGCACTCCCTCAGGACTGACCCTCTGACAGTGCAGCACTCCCTCAGTACTGACCCTCTGTCAGTGCGGCACTCCCTCAGTACTAACCCTGAAAGTGCAGATTTCCCTCAGTACTCACTCTCTGACAGTGCAGCGCACCCTCAGTACTGACCCTCTGACAGTGCAGCGCACCCTCAGTACTGACCCTCTGACAGTGCAGCAGTCACTCTGTACTGACCCTCTGACAGTGCAGCACTCCCTCAGTACTGATCCTTGACAGTGCAGCCCTCCTCAGTACTGACCCTCTGACAGTGCAGCACTCCCTCAGTACAGACACTCTGACAGTGCAGCAGTCCCTCTGTACTGACCTCGACAGTGCAGCAGTCCCTCTGTACTGACCCTCTGACAGTGCAGCCCCCCTCAATACTGACCGCTGACAGTGCAGCACTCCCTCAGTACTGACACTCTGACAGTGCAGCAGTCCCTCAGTACTGACCCTCTGACAGTGCAGCACTCCCTCAGTACTGACCTAGGACAGTGCAGCACTCCCTCAGTACTGACCTCTGACAGTGCAGCGCTCCCTCAGGACTGACCCTGGCAGTGCAGCACTCCCTTAGTACTGACCCTCTGACAGTGCAGCTTCCTCAGTACTGACCCTCTGACAGTGCAGCACTCTGTCATTCCTGACCTTCTCTCAGTGCAGCACTCCTCAGTACAGACCCTCTGACAGTGCAGCGCTCCCTCAGTACTGGACCCTCTGACAGTGCAGCACTCTCTCTGTACTGACCCTCTGACAGCGGCACTCCCTCAGTACTGACCCTCTGACAGTGCAGCACTCCCTCAGTACTGACCCTCTGACGTGCAGCACTCCTCAGTACTGACCCTCTGACAGAGCGGCACTCCCTCAGTACTGACCCTCTGACAGTGCCCACTCCCTCAGTACTGACCCTCTGACAGTGCCCACTCCCTCAGTACTGACCCTCTGACAGTGCCCACTCCCTCAGTACTGACCCTCTGACAGTGCAGAACTCCCTCAGCATGACCCTCTGACAGTGCAGCACTCCCTCAGTACTGACCCTCTGACAGGCAGCACTCCCTCAGTACTGACCTCTGACAGTGCGGCACTCCCTCAGTACTGACCCTCTGACAGTGCGGCACCCTCAGTACTGACCCTCTGACAGTACAGCACTGCCTCTGTACAGACCTGACAGGCAACAATCCCTCACTATTGACCTCCGACAGTGCAGCACTCTCTCTGTACTGACCCTCTGACAGTGCAGAACTCCCTCAGCACTGACCCTCTGACAGTGCAGCACTCCCTCAGTATGACCCTCTGACAGTACAGCACTCCCTCAGTACTGACCCTCTGACAGTGCGGCACTCCCTCAGTACTGACCCTCTGACAGTACGAACTGCCTCTGTACAGACCTGACAGTGCAACACCCTCACTATTGACCCTCCGACAGTGCAGCACACTCTCTGTACTGACCCTGACAGTGCAGCGCTCCCTCAGTACTGACCCTCTGACAGTGCAGCACTCCCTCAGTACTGACCCTCTGACAGTGCGGGCACTCCCTCAGTTCTGACCCTCTGACAGTGCAGCACATCTTCATTACTGATCCTCCGACGATGCAGCACTCCCTCAGTACTGACAGTCTGACAGTGCAGCACTCTCTCTGTACTGACCCTCTGGCAGTGCAGCTCTCCCTCAGTACTGACCCTCTGACAGTGCAGCACTCCCTCAGTACTGACCCTCTGACAGTGCAGCACTCCCTCAGTACTGACCTCTGACAGTGCAGCACTCCTCAGTACTGACCCTCTGACAGTGCTGCACTCCCTCAGTACTGACCTCTGACAGTGCGGCACTCCCTCAGTACTGACCCTCTGGCAGTGCAGCACTCCCTCACTACTGACCCTCTGGCAGTGCAGCACTCCTCAGTACTAACCCTCTGACAGTGCGGCACCTCCCTCAGTACTGACCCTCTGACAGTGCAGCACCCTCATTACTGACCCTCTGACTGTGCGCACTCCCTCAGTACTGATCCTCTGACAGTGCGGCACTCCTCAGTACTGACCCTCTGACAGTGCAGCACTCCCTCAGTACTGACCCTCTGACAGTGCTGCACTCCCTCAGTACTGACCCTCTGACAGTGCGGCACTCCCTCAGTACTGACCCTCTGACAGTGCGGCACTCCCTCAGTACTGACCCTCTGACAGTGCGGCACTCCCTCAGTACTGACCTCTGGCAGTGCAGCACCCCTCAGTACTAACCCTCTGACAGTGCGGCACCTCCCTCAGTACTGACCCTCTGACAGTGCAACACTCCCTCTTACTGACCCTCTGACAGTGCAGCACTCCCTCAGTACAACCCTGAAAGTGCAGCTTTCCCTCAGTTCTGACCTCTAACAGTGCAGCACATCTTCATTACTGATCCTCCGACGATGCAGCACACCCTCAGTACTGACCCTCTGACAGTGCAGCATTCCCTCATTACTGACCCTCTAACAGTGATGCACTCCCTCAGTACTGACTCTCTGACAGTGCAGCACTCCCTCAGTATTGACTCTCTGACAGTGCGGCACTCCCTCAGTACTGACCCTCTGACAGTGCGGCACTCCCTCAGTACTGACTCTCTGACAGTGCAGCACTCCCTCAGTACTGACCCTCTGACAGTGCGGCACTCCCTCAGTACTGACCCTCTGACAGGGCAGCACTCCCTCAGTACTGACCCTCTGACAGTGCGGCACTCCCTCAGTACTGACCCTCTGACAGTGCGGCACTCCCTCAGTACTGACCCTCTGACAGTGCAGCACTTCCTCAGTACTGACCCTCTGACAGTGCGGCACTCCCTCAGTACTGACCCTCTGACAGTGCAGCACTCCCTCAGTACTGACCCTCTGACAGTGCGGCACTCCCTCAGTACTGACCCTCTGACAGGGCAGCACTCCCTCAGTACTGACCCTCGACAGTGCGGCACCCCTCAGTACTGACCCTCTGACAGTGCGGCACTCCCTCAGTACTGACCTCTGACAGTGCAGCACTCCCTCAGTACTGACCCTCTGACAGTGCAGCCCACCCTCAGTACTGACTCTTGACAGTGCAGCACTCCCTCAGTACTGACCCTCTGACAGTGCAGCACTCCCTCAGTACTGACCCTCTGACAGTGCAGCACTCCCTCAGTACTGACCTTTGACAGTGCTGCACTCCCTCAGTACTGACCCTCTGACAGTGCGGCACTCCCTCAGTACTGACCTCTGGCAGTGCAGCACTCCCTCACTACTGACCCTCTGGCAGTGCAGCACTCCCTCAGTACTAACCCTCTGACAGTGCGGCACCTCCCTCAGTACTGATCCTCTGACAGTGCGGCACTTCCTCAGTACTAACCCTGAAAGTGCAGCTTTCCCTCAGTTCTGACACTCTAACAGTGCACATCTTCATTACTGATCCTCCGACGATGCAGCACACCCTCAGTATGACCCTCTGACAGTGCGGCACTCCCTCAGTATTGACTTTCTGACTGTGCAGCACTCCCTCAGTACTGACCCTCTGACAGTGCAGCATTCCCTCATTACTGACCCTCTAACAGTGATGCACTCCCTCAGTACTCTCTCTGACAGTGCGTCACTCCCTCAGTACTAACCCTCTGACAGTGCGGCACTCCCTCAGTACTGACCCTCTGACAGGGCAGCACTCCCTCAGTACTGACCCTCTGACAGTGCGGCACTCCCTCAGTACTGACCCTCTGACAGTGCGGCACTCCCTCAGTACTGACCCTCTGACAGTGCAGCATCCCTCAGTACTGACCCTCTGACAGTGCAGCACTCCCTCAGTACTGACCCTCTGACAGTGCAGCACTCCCTCAGTACTGACCCTCTGACAGTGCAGCACTCCCTCAGTACTGACCCTCTGACAGTGCAGCACTCCCTCAGTACTGACCCTTGACAGTGCAGCACTCCCTCAGTACTGACCCTCTGACAGTGCAGCACTCCCTCAGTAGTGACTCTCTGACTGTAGTCCCTCAGTACTGACCCTCTGACAGTGCGGCACTCCCTCAGTACTGACCCTCTGACAGTGCGGCACTCCCTCAGTACTGACCCTCTGACAGTGCAGCACTCCCTCAGTACTAACCCTCTGACCGTGCGGCACTCCCTCAGTACTGACCCTCTGGCAGTGCAGCTCTCCCTCAGTACTGACCCTCTGACAGTGCGGCACTCCTCAGTACTGACCCTCTGACAGTGCAGCACTCCCTCAGTATGACCCTCTGACTGTGCGGCACTCCCTCAGTACTGACCCTCTGACAGTGCAGCACTCCCTCAGTACTGACCCTCTGACAGTGCAGCACTCCCTCAGTACTGACCCTCTGACAGTGCAGCACTCCCTCAGTACTGACCCTCTGACAGTGCGGCACTCCCTCAGTACTGACCCTCTGACAGTGCAGTCTCCCTCAGTACTGACCCTCTGACAGTGCGGCACTCCCTCAGTACTGACCCTCTGACAGTGCAGCGCTCCCTCAGTACTGACCCTCTGATAGTGCGGCACTCCCTCAGTACTGACCCTCTGACAGTGCAGCACTCCCTCAGTACTGACCCTCTGACAGTGCAGCACTCCTCAGTACTGACCCTCTGACAGTGCAGCACCTCCCTCAGTACTGACCCTCTGACAGTGAAGCGCCCTCAGTACTGACCCTCTGACAGTGCGGCGCTCCCTCAGTACTGACCCTCTGACAGTGCAGCCCCCCCTCAGTACTGACCCTCTGACAGTGCGGCATCCCTCAGTACTGACCGTCTGACTGTGCAGCACTCCCTCAGTACTGACCCTCTGACAGTGCAGCACTCCCTCGGTACTGACCCTCTGACAGTGCGGCACTCCCTCAGTACTGACCCTCTGACAGTGCAGCACTCCCTCGGTACTGACCCTCTGACAGTGCGGCACTCCCTCAGTACTGACCCTCTGACAGTGCAGCACTCCCTCAGTACTGACCCTCTGACAGTGCGGCACTCCCTCAGTACTGACCCTCTGACAGTGCAGCACTCCCTCGGTACAGATCCTCTGACAGTGCAGCACTCCCTCAGTACTGACCCTCTGACAGTGCAGCACTCCCTCAGTACTGACCCTCTGACAGTGCGGCACTCCCTCAGTACTGACCCTCTGACAGTGCAGCACTCCCTCAGTACTGACCCTCTGACAGTGCAGCGCTCCCTCAGTACTGGGGGCAGCACGGTAGCATGGGGTTAGCATAAATGCTTCACAGCTCCAGGGTCCCAGGTTCGATTCCCGGCTGGGTCACTGTCTGTGGAGTCTGCACGTCCTCCCCGTGTGCGTGGTGGGTTTCTCCGGGTGCTCGGTTTCCTCCCACAGTCCAAAGATGTGCGGGTTAGGTGGATTGGCCGTGATAAATTGCCCGTAGTGTCCTAATAAGTAAGGTTAAGGGGGGGTTGTTTGCTTACGGGTATAGGGTGGATACGTGGGTTTGAGTAGGGTGATCATTGCTCTGCACAACATCGAGGGCCGAAGGGCCTGTTCTGTGCTGTACTGTTCTATGTTCTATGTTCTAAGTACTGACAGTGCAGCGCTCCTCAGTACTGACCCTCTGACAGTGCGGCACTCCGTCAGTACTGACCCTCTGACAGTGCAGCACTCCTCAGTACTGACCCTCTGACAGTGCGGCGCTCCCTCAGTACTGACCCTCTGACAGTGCAGCGCTCCTCAGTACTGACCCTCTGACAGTGCGGCACTCCCTCAGTACTGACCCTCTGACAGTGCGGCACTCCCTCAGTACTGACCCTCTGACAGTGCAGCACTCCCTCAGTACTGACCTCTGACAGTGCGGGGCTCCCTCAGTACTCACCTCTGACAGTGCAGCACTCCCTCAGTAGTGACTCTCTGACTGTGTTGCGACCACAACTGAAGCCCCCCAGACGCCCCACGCGGTGCTGTGTGCTTCGATGGGAGGGTGAACGGTGGAAGGAGAATTGAGGTCCAGGAATTGGGGCTGTGCCCTGTTCTAGGCTTGGCAAGGCCATTCAGCCCCCCCCCCCCCCCCCCCAACTCATGCTCCAATGGTTGTCCACGCTGTGATCGGTGAGAGGTCAGAGTCTGGAGATGAGTCGTACGTTGGGACAGATATTCGATTCGGACAGATCAGGCCTAAATGGGCCTCCATATTCTCTCGAGTTGGAATAGTGAGAGTTGATCTAAATGGAGAAATGTGTGAGATTCTGAAGGAGCTTGACAGGGTGGACGCTGACAGATTGATTGGAGAATCTAGAACATGAGGGCACAGTCCCGGGATAAGGTGTCGTCAGTTTTGGGGACTGAGATGAGGAGAAATTTCTTCACTTGGGGAAGGAGTCAACCATTTTGGGGGCCGAGATGAGGAGAAGTTTCCTCACTCGGTAGGAGGCGGCCATTTTGGGGACCGAGATGAGAAATTTCTTCACTCGGGGAAGGAGTCGGCCATTTTGGGGACCGAGATGAGGAGAAATGTCTTCACTCGGGGAAGGAGTCGGCCATTTTGGGGACTGAGATGAGGAGAAATTTCTTCACTCGGGGAAGGAGTCGGCCATTTTGTGGACTGAGATGAGGAGAAATGTCTTCACTCGGGGGAAGGAGTCGGCCATTTTGGGGACCGAGATGAGGAGAAATTTCTTCGCTCGGGGAAGGAGTCGGCCATTTTAAGGACCAGGATGAGGAGAAATTTCTTCACTCCGATGTAGGTGAACCTGTGGAATTCTTAATCCCAGGGGGCCGCGGAGGCCAAGCCACTGAACGTATTTAAGAAGGAAATGGATAAATTTCTCGACTCCAAAGGGGTTAAAGGGTGTGGGGGGGGGGGGGGGGGTTGGGGAGAGCGGGACTGTGTGGTGTTGAGAGATGGTGGAGCAGCCATGGTCATATTGAGCAGGCCAGAAGGCCCAATACCCGCCTTCCGCTCCTATTATCTCTGTTTATAAGATTGACAATCTGACCCCATTGCCTCGTGCCAATGTGGTTGAGTGACCTTCCTCTTCCTTCCCCTTTTTGACATGTTGTTCAAACCCGCAGTGGGGTGCGATGGTACACACGCTCCCTTGCGTAACCTTCCCCATTGCAGACTCTCTCCCTCTTGCTCTCTCTCGGTGTGGTTTGATTGCTCTGTGGTCAAGCCTTGAGCTCAAAATAGCGCGTAAAGGTGGAAGGTTGCTGACGCGGGGGTGTGGGGTGGTGTGCGGGGGAGGGGAGGGGGGAGGGAAGTCTACCGACAGACAAAAGGGATGGACTATATCATAAATAAATACACCCACGTGATCGCACACCCCACTGGACTTAACACCCAGCAGAAGGAGTGTTTATGCCTGTTCCTCGTCAGTGTCAATAGCCCTTATTGATTTTTTTACTTCATTAACGGGATGGGCGCGCTGGCTATAGGCCCAGTATTTGTTGGCCATCTCTAATTGCCCCTCGAGAAGGTGTGGGTGAGCCGCCATCTTGAACCCGCCGCAGCCCCCGTGTGGTGTAGGTACACCTGCCGTGCTGTTAGGGAGGGAGCTCCCAGGATTTTAACCCCAGCCACAGTGAAGGAACGGCCGATATATTCCCGATTCGGGGTGGCGAGCGGCTCGGAGGGGGGGGGACTTGCAGGCGGGGTGTTCCCCGTGCTCTGCTGCTGCCCTCGTCCTTCTAGACGGTAGAGGTGGCGGGTTTGGAAGGTGCTGTCAGAGGGGCGAGTGGCTGCGGGGCGTCTTGTAGACGGTGCACACGGCTGCCGCTGTGCGTCGGGGGGGTGGAGGGGGTGAATGTTTGTGGTTAGCGTGTCGATCGAGCGGGGCTGCTTTGCCCTGGATGGTGTCGAGCTTCTCGAGTGTTGTTGGGAGCCGCGCTCATCCAGGCGAGTGGAGAGTCCCTCACACTCCTGACTTGTGCCTTGAGATGGTGGACAGGCTTTGGGGGGGAGTCAGGAGGTGAGTTACTCTCCGCAGGATTCCCAGCCCTGACCTGCTCTGGTAGCCACAGTATTGATGTGGCTGGGTCCAGTTCAGTTTCTGATCAATGGTAACCCCCAGGATGTTGATCAAAGCTTTTGAAAGAGTTGGTAAAACATTCTCTTATCCACATTTACATGGGAAGATGTTACATCATCACTTTGAGTTGTCATTACGGCCTCCCCCTAGGTGGTTGGGGGAGGGGAGGGGAGATTTGACAGGAGGACGTACTTACGGCCGTCCATCTTTGCGTGAGGTCCTACCCCCTCCCCCAGCCTAACTGAGGGCGGGGGAATGTTGTGACGGGAGCACGAAACGGAGGACGGGACCCCCACCTCCCTGCCCCTCCCCAGGATAATTACCCCCCCCAGCCGCCCCCACCACCGCCGTCAAGCGGCCGAAACGCCACGGGCCGCCGCCACCTCAAGATGGATTCTGCCTCAACCGAAGAAGGCCGGAGGACGTAAACGCGGCTGGGGCACCCCTGCCGTCGGGCAGGAGTTTCGCCTCGGCCGGCGCCCTGTTTAGCTCTCTCCCCCCACCCCCCCCCCCCCGCCTTCCCTCACCCCGACCCCGGGGCTGACCTTTAACCCAGAGAAACGAGCCTCCCAGGTGCACAGACGCACTTGCAGAGGAAGTGAGAGTGAGAGGCCCCCCTCCCCACCCCACAGGAAGTGGAGTTGGCGGTTGCTCTTCTCAGCTCGTGAGGCCTCAAGAAACAGGAACAGGGTGGGGTGGGGGGAGGTCCCTTCGGCCCTCCGAGCCTGCCGCTCCGCCATTTCGCAAGGTCGTGGTCCGACCGGGCACTCGCTGGGTCCGCTCTCGTCCCCTGCGCCCCCCCCCCCCCCATTAATTCCCCCAAACCGCTCCCCCCGACTAATTAAGAACCGATCTCGGCCTTGAGAAATATTCGAGGCCTCGCCCTCCACCACTTCCCGGGGGGGGGGGGGGGGGCAAAGAATTCCAAAGATCCTTTGAGGGAAGAAATTCTTCCTCAAATCCCTCTACAACGAGCGCCCCCTCATTCTGCGACGATGCCCTCCGGCCCGACACTCTCCCGAGAGTGGGAACGTCAAACCGACATCGAGCCTGTCTGAAGCCCCGAGAATCTCCCGAATCACATCACCTCCCGTTCCTCCCAACTCCAAGCAAGACGGACCCCCCACCCTGGTTAATCTTTCCTCATGTGGCATTCCCGGTGGGATCATCCCAGTAAACCTCCCCCGCACTGCCTCCAATGGGAACATAGCTTTCCTTCAATAAGAGAACCAAACCTCCACACGGTTTCCCAACTATGGCCCCTGAGGTGCCTTGTACGGTTTTAGCGACGCCTCTGGACAAAACCCTTGAAACCAAAGCTAGCCTTCCGTCTGCCTCCTTTGTTACGTTCTGTAGCGTACGTGAGCTTTCCTGGTTTCCTGAACAAGGACCGCCCCCGCCCCAAGTCCCATTGCGCTCGGCTTTCTGCCGCCTCTCCCCATTGACCTGATCGTCCAACCCTCGCGCCCTTCCTTCCCAAATGAACGCAGTTTCCCCCCCCGTTTGCCACATTCCTGTCCGCTCGCTCAACCCCGTCACCCGGGGCGGGATTCTCCATTAGCGGGGCCTCTGTCCCCACGCCGGCGGGAACGGACGGCGTATTTACGCGCATGCGGGGTCGGGCGGCGTATTTACGCCATGGCGGGACGGGCGGTGTATTTACGCGCATGCGCGGAAGTGCGTCGTATTTCAGCGCATGCGCAGAACGGGCGACATATTACCGCGCATGCGCAGAAGGGTGGCGTATTTCCGCACATGCGCGGGGGTTCCCTTCTCCGCGTCAGACCCCGGGCAATATGGCGGAGCCCTAAAGGGGACCGGCGCAGAGGAAAGACGGCCCCCCACGGAACCAGCCCGCCCGCAGATCGGTATGCCCGATCGCGGGCCAGGCCACTGTGGAACCCCCCCCCAGCAGTGGTCGCATCTCCCGCACCCCCCTCCAGGACCACCCTCGCACATTTACCTGCCGGCCCGGCCGTGTGGGAGGTCAGTAATCTACGACGGCGGGCCTGGGCAAAACCTGTCGCCCACGGCCCATCGGGCCTGGAGAATCGCCGAGGGGGGCCGCTGTCAACGGCCCCGACCGGCGTGTCAGGAATCCTGCCGGCGCCTGAAAAACTGCGCCGGAGAATAGGGAAGCCGGCGTCGGGGCGGGATTCGCCCCCCCCCCCGGATCCGACCCGGCGCAGGGTCGGAGAATCCCGGCCCATCTCTCTCCGCGAGCGAGTCCTCCTGGTGGCCTGCCGTCCCTCCACCTTTGTGTCGCCCGCAAACTTGGCCGGGGATCACTCTGCGCCCCCCCCCCCCTCCCCCAACCAAGGGTCATTTGGCAAACCAAATTCCAGGCCAAAGGTCATACGACACGTATGTCCCAGTCGGAGCCAGCGATAAGGCCGGTCCCCATCAGGGCCGGGTTTTTAAGTCCAAGGTTCACGGGCCACAGGGCTAAGCCTCCACATTCAGAGGATGATATTCTATTCCACGAGCCCCGTGACTCCGTTGGTCCCGTGAGGATCATTAGTGTTCCCCAATCCTCGAATCACATTCCATCTCGAAGCAGAAACGACCGCCATTTTGAAGGACCCGGGGCTCAGGTTGGCTGAGGGGCTGGGGTAGGGGAAGCAGGGGTGACCAAAACTAATCCCACTGCCCCGCTCTCTCCCCATAGCCCTGTATCAATCCCCAAACTAATCCCACTGCCCCACTCTCTCCATAGCCCTGTATCAATCCCCAAACTAATCCCACTGCCCCGCTTCTCCCCATAGCCCTGTATCAATCCCCAAACTAATCCCACTGCCCGCTCTCTCCCCAGAGCCCTGTATCAATCCCCAAACTAATCCCACTGCCCCGCTCTCTCCCACGGCCCTGTATCAATCCCCAAACTAATCCCACTGCCCGCTCTCCCCCGCCCTGTATCAATCCCCAAACTAATCCCACTGCCCCTCTCCCTCCCCATAGCCCTGTATCAATCCCCAAACTAATCCCGCTGCCCAGCTCTTCCTCATAGCCCAGTATCAATCCCAAACTAATCCCACTGCCCGCTCTCTCCCCATTGCCCTGTATCAATCCCCAAGTAATCCCACTGCCCCACCCCATAGCCCTGTATCAATTCCCAAACTAATCCCACTGCCCCACTCTCTCCCCATAGCCCTGTATCAATCCCCAACTATCCCTGCCCCACTCCCCATAGCCCTGTATCAATCCCCAAACTAATCCCACTGCCCCACTCCTCCCCATAGCCCTGTCAATCCCCAAACTAATCCCACTGCCCCGCTCTCTCCACATACTCTGTATCAATCCCCAAACTAATCCCACTGCCCCGCTCTCTCCCCATAGCCCTGTATCAATCCCAAACTAATCCCACTGCCCTGCTCCCCCATGGCCCTGTATCATCCCCAAACTAATCCCACTGCCCCGCTCTCTCCCCATAGCCTGTATCAATCCCAAACTAATCCCACTGCCCGCTCTCTCCCCATAGCCCTGTATCAATCCCTAAACTAATCCCACTGCCCCGCTCTCTCCCCATAGCCCTGTATCAATCCCCAAACTAATCCCACTGCCCCGCTCTCTCCCATAGCCCTGTATCAATCCACAAACTAATCCCACTGCCCCGCTCTCTCCCCATAGCCCTGTATCAATCCCAAACTAATCCCACTGCCCTGCTCTCTCCCCATTGCCCTCTAAAAATCCCCAACTAATCCCACTGCCCCGATCTCTCCCATTACCCTGTATCAATCCCCAAACTAATCCCACTGCCCCGCTCTCTCCCCATAGCCCTGTATCAATCCCTAAACTAATCCCACAGCCCCGTTCTCTCCCCATAGCCCTGTATCAATCCCTAAACTAATCCCACTGCCCCGCTCTCTCCCCATAGCCCTGTATCAATCCCAAACTAATCCCACTGCCCCACTCTCTCCCCATAGCCCTGTATCAATCCCCAAACTAATCCCACTACCCCGCTCTCTCCTCATACCCCTGTATCAATCCCAAACTAATCCCACTGCCCCGCTCTCTCCCATAGCCCTGTATCAATCCCAAACTAATCCCACTGCCCTCCTCTCTCCCCATATAGCCCTGTAGCAATAAAACAAACTGAATCTCACTGCCCCAGCTCTCGTCCCCATAGCCCCTGTATCAATCCCAAACTAATCCCACTGCCCACTCCTCTCCCCATGCACCTGTATCAATCCCCAAACTAAATCCCACTTGCCCCCGCTCTCTCCCCATAGCCCTGTATCCCATCCCTAAACTAATCCACTTGCCCCGCTCTCATCCCATGATCCCTTGTATCAATATCCCAAACTAATCCAACTGACCAGCTCTCATTCATCCCCTAGACACTGTATCCAATCTCCCAAACCTAATCCACCTTGGCCCCGCCATCTACCCCATAGCCCTGTATCAATCGCCAAACTAAGTCCCAGCTGCCCCACGTCTCGCCCCATAGCCCTGTATCAATCCCCAAACTAATCCCGCACTGCCCCGCTCATCTCCCCATAGTCCTGTATCAATACCCACACTAATCCAACATGCCCCACTCTCGCCCCCATAGCCCTGTAATCAATCCCCAAACTAATCCCACTCCCCGCTCTCTCCCCATAGCCCTGTATCAATCCCAAACTAATCCCACTGCCCCGCTCTCTCCCCATAGCCCTGTATCAATCCCCAAACTAATCCCACTGCCCGCTCCTCATAGCCCTGTATCAATCCCCAAACTAATCCCACTGCCCTGGCTCTCCCCATAGCCCTGTATCAATCCCCAAACTAATCCCACTGCCCCGCTCTCTCCTCATAGCCCTGTATCAATCCCCAAACTAATCCCACTGCCCGCTCCCTCCCCATAGCCCTGTATCAATCCCAAACTAATCCCACTGCCCCGCTCTCTCCCCATAGCCCTGTATCAATCCCAAACTAATCCCACTGTCCCACTGTCTCCCCATAGCCCTGTATCAATCCCAAACTCATTACTGACCCACTGACAGTGCAGCACTCCCTCAGTACTGACCCTCTGACAGTGCAGCACTCCCTCAGTACTGACCCTCTGACAGTGCAGCACTCCCTCAGTACTGACCCTCTGACAGTGCAGCACTCCCTCAGTACTGACCCTCTGACAGTGCAGCACTCCCTCAGTACTGACCCTCTGACAGTGCAGCACTCCCTCAGTACTGACCCTCTGACAGTGCAGCACTCCCTCAGTATGGACCCTCTGACAGTGCAGCACTCCCTCAGTACTGACCCTCTGACAGTGCGGCACTCCCTCAGTACTGACCCTCTGACAGTGCGCACTCCCTCAGTACTGACCCTCTGACAGTGCAGCACTCCCTCAGTACTGACCCTCGGACAGTGCAGCACTCCCTCAGTACTGACCCTCTGACAGTGCGGCACTCCCTCAGTACTGACCCTCTGACAGTGCAGCACTCCCTCAGTACTGACCCTCTGACAGTGCGGCACTCCCTCAGTACTGACCCTCTGACAGTGCGGCACTCCCTCAGTACTGACCCTCTGACAGTGCGGCACTCCCTCAGTACTGACCCTCTGACAGTGCGGCACTCCCTCAGTACTGACCCTCTGACAGTGCGGCACTCCCTCAGTACTGACCCTCTGACAGTGCGGCCCTCCCTCAGTACTGACCCTCTGACAGTGCGGCACTCCTCAGTACTGACCCTCTGACAGTGCGGCACTCCCTCAGTACTGACCCTCTGACAGTGCGGCACTCCCTCAGTACTGACCCTCTGACAGTGCGGCACTCCCTCAGTACTGACCCTCTGACAGTGCGGCACCCTCAGTACTGACCCTCTGACAGTGCGGCACTCCCTCAGTACTGACCCTCTGACAGTGCGGCACTCCCTCAGTACTGACCCTCTGCCTGTTTAATGCTCCACTATGTCCAGAGGGACAATGGGTTTCGAACCCAAGAAATCCTGACCGGCGGCGAAAACGGTACAGACAGTGAACCATGGATGAATCTCATTCCTCTCCCCCCTTCCATCCCTTGTCTCTTTCCCAAGTGGCGGTGTAGATGAAGAGGGAACGTTGGTCACGTAATTCAGCAGAGGCTCAGAGTTAAAACCGGGGCCTACCCGCCCCAGGTGGCTCAACGGGGCAAACTGCTAGGCCGCAACTATGGGTGACAGCTGAGCTGTAGTTGAGCTTCCTGCCCCCTGCAACCCGCCCACCCTGCACCGAACAACCTTTCAAAACAAGATCGCAACTGAGGCAAGGCTGCCGTCGCTAAGGAAACGACTTCCTCGGCCCAGGCGCTTCCTGCTCTTTTTCCTCCCACACCCTTTAACTCTCGTCGACCTGTTGTTCGTGTCGTCTGGTTGCAGGCAGATAGGATCCTGAAATGTGAAGGGGCCAAAGTACCCAGCGAGAGGGGGCGGGGGGAGGGTGGGGGGGAGGGGGGGGCAAGATGGAGGCTGCACTCCCTGTGAATCCCTGACACAAGGCCGATCGCTGGTGGCGGCCCCCTCGGCAGATTTAACGGACCCGACAGGAGGATCTCGCCAAATAAAGAAGGAGGTTGGCCTTTCAACTGGGGGCGGGGAGGGTCAAAGTGGCCTTAAACCCCCAATATTAATGACGCCAGCCGGCCGCGCCGATCGCACATGGCGGCCGCCCGCTCGACCCTGGAAGCAGGGGGAATTCTGGGAGACGTCGGGCGCGCCTCCCACAACGTCGACGCGCAGTCGCCCGATTTTCGGGTGAGCGGGGGCGCGAGTCTGAAACGTAGCCCCCCCCCCTCCTCCCGCACCACCACCTCCCCGACAGAAGCAGACGATTAGGCCCACTTGGGAGGGTGGGGAGGGGAGGAGGGGGTGTTGCGGTATGAATGCTGAGAGTGTATTTCCCCCTCGTGGGGGGAATCGGGACCTGCGGGGGGTGGGGTGAAGGTGGGGTGTGTTGGGCAAATGGGCTGCCCATTTAAGACGGAGGTGAGGAGGGATCTTTTCCCTCGGAGGGAGGGTGTCGGGGAGTCTCCGGAACTCTCTTCCTCAGAGAGCGGAGGAGCCTGCCAATCATTGAACGCTTCTGAGGCCGAGGGGGTCAGATCCTTCACCGAGCAGGGAGTCAAAGGTTATCGGGGGCTGGGGGAGGGCGGTGGCGGAGGGGGGGGGGGGGCTGGGTAGGGCAGGAGTTGGGTAACCTTTATGGCAGAGAGCAGGCCCGAGGGGCCTCCTCCTTATTAATACGTCCCCCTCCGTTCATTTTCCCTTCGCGGGGAGGGCAGGGCCTACTCGGCTGGTTCAGCCTGGGAAGGGGATAGAATCACAGGACCCCTACAGCGCAGCGCAGCGTTCGGCCCATCGGGTCTGCCTCCTTTGAGGGTGGGCGAATGCGCGCCCCTCGTGGTTTCCCCCGGCGACGATGACGGGGGGGGCAGGTAGCCGGCGGGCCTTCCAGCCTGTCGTGGCTCTGGCGCGGTTTAACGGAGCCTGGGGCAAGGCCTTTATCAGCCTGTTGTTGTTCGTCTGAGTGACAGCGGGCCCACTGCACAGGATGTGAGTAGACACATTCTCCCAGCAATGCAGCTGTCACTGATACGGCCCTCGGAACGCGACAGGAAGCAGCCTTGTCGCTGTTGGCTTTTTGACCTTCCTCTCCCCGCTGGTACCCGTGACGATTGTGTGTGCCTGTGTGTCCCAGGCAAGCAGCTCCACTGGCTCCCCCTTCAAGAAGCCCTCCTCCCCCCCTCCCTCCCATCCCCCAACCTTCTGCGGCAGCCATCTTGAAACGCTTGGCGTTCCCTCCTGCCTGTTTCTTTTGAAGGGCGGAAAAGGGGATCATTGCATTACTGTAGCGCCTGTCGCCACCATCCTGACAACCCCAGAGGGCCTGACAGCCGATGGAGGGCCTTTCGAAGCGCGGGGCTACGAGGCGGGGCGCGAGGAATGCGCGGTCTATGCCCTCCCACCCACCCCGCTAACCCCCCCCCCCCCCCCCCCCCCCCCCCCCACACCATTGCTCCACAGGAGGTACCGTCATTTTACAAATCAAATTCGTTCCCCGAAAGACACTTCCACTCCGCTAATGCTGTGCCAGGAAAATAACACACAGGCCTTTTTTTCTCCCCAGACTTTTCCTTCTGGTTTAGCACAGTGGGCTAAAACCACTGGCTTGTGATGCAGAACGAGTCCAGCAGCGCGGGGTTCAATTCCCGTACCAGCCTCCCCGAACAGGCGCCGGAATGGGGCGACTAGGGGGCTTTTCACAGTAACTGCATTGAAGCCGACTCGTTACAATAAGCGATTATTATTATTCAGTGAAACTCAGCACGATTTGGTTATCTCGAGCACACACACTCACTCTCACACTCACACACACACATTCGTCACTCCACACCACACATTCGTCACTCACACACACACATTCTGTCACTCACACACACACATTCGTCACTCACACACACACATTCATCACTCCAACACACAAACATTCGTCACTCACACACACACGCACACTCACACACTGACAACTCGTCAGCCTGTGTAGGCAGAGAGGCAATCCCTGAAGCACAGGCCGCAGAACTTGACGATTATATGCGCCGTGGTTCGCACTGGTCAGAGGCCACCTGGGCGTGAGTCACCGGGTGTCCCCAACGGAGCAGGGTGCCGTGTCTGGGTCCGACACCCAGTGCGATACCTGTTCGGTCCTGACCCACCCCCCAATCGTGGGAGGCCGAAGCCCTGGTGTTTCCTGGGAATGTCGACCCAGGGGCTGATCCTCGGCCTACGCCTGGGGACGTTGTGTCACAGCTCAAACCGGCACCATCGCAGTGTTCAGCCACTGGGTATCAGAGGGAGGGAGAGCGACGAGAGACGCAGAGGAGGTTCCGAGCGCTCTGGTGCTGCCGCACCCAAGGGTTTCCCGCTCGTTCGCTCAACGGGACTGTCGCGAGTGCGGCCGAGACTTTGCGGAGGTGCAGCTGAAAGGCGGTGACCTCAGGGCGATGGTGGGGGGAGCAGACTCGATGGGCTGAATGGCCGACTTCTGCTCCTCGGCTTCAGGATCACCCGCCGCCGCCCATCCTCGCCACAGACCAGCGAGTGATTCCGACGCGGTGGTGGTCATCCATCTTTACGGAATTGGGCCGAGGGATGTGTTTGAGAACAATACGAAGGCCCCCACTCACTGCATGCCGTCCGTATTGACCAAAGATCATCTGCATCTGGCCGAGACGGCAGAAGGGCCTCGAGCACAAGACAGCTCCTTCAATAGCGCACAGTCCCGGGGAACCATACAGCAGCCGGAACAACATCATTACAATCCTTCAGAGCAATGTTTCTGTTCTGTTAGAATGAGAATCATATTTCCGGCAAAACAAATAGCCCGCTACAAATTAGAATAGATACAGAGTAAAGCTCCCTCTACAACCGTGCCCAGCAAACACTCCAGACAGGTACCGCACGGGGTTAGATACAGAGTAAGCTCCCTCTACACTTTCCCCATCAAACACTCCCAGGACAGGCACAGCACGGGTTAGCTACAGAGTAAAGCTCCCTCTACACTGTCCCCATCAACACTCCCAGGACAGGTACAGCACGGGGGTTAGATACAGAGTAAAGCTCCCTCTACACGGTCCCCACCAAACACTCCCAGGACAGGTACAGCACGGGGTAGATACAGAGGTAAAGCTCCCCTCTACACGGTCCCCATCAACACTCCCAGGACAGGTACAGCACGGGTGTAGTACAGAGTAAGCTCCCTCTACACTGTCCCCATCAAACACTCCCAGGACAGGTACAGCACGGGGTTAGATACAGAGTAAAGCTCCCTCTACACTGTCCCCACCAAACACTCCAGGACAGATACAGCACGGGGTTAGATACAGAGTAAAGCTCCCTCTACACTGTCCCCATCAAACACTCCCAGGACAGGTACAGCACGGGGTTAGATACAGAGTAAAGCTCCCTCTACACTTTCCCCATCAAACACTCCCAGGACAGGTACAGCACGGGGTTAGATACGAGTAAAGCTCCCTCTACACTGTCCCCATCAAACACTCCCAGGTCAGATACAGCACGGGGTTAGATACAGAGTAAAGCTCCCTCTACACTGTCCCTATCATACACTCCAGGACAGGTACAACAGGGGGTTAGATACAGAGTAAAGCTCCCTCTAAACTGTCCCCATCAAACACTCCCAGGACAGGTACAGCACGGGGTTAGATACAGAGTAAAGCTCCCTCTACACTGTCCCCATCAAACACTCCCAGGACAGGTACAGCACGGGGTTAGATTACAGAGTAAAGCTCCCTCTGGGCTGTGGCCTGTGGGGAAAGAGCAGGCGGTCAGGGAAGGAATTGTATTGGAGGTTTGATGTCCTCTGATGCAGCTGTGTAGAGTGGGTGTGGGTGGGTCGCCAAGGACAACAGCGGTATCTGCTGAACAGGCTAATGGCCTGCTAGTACCTCAGAACGTGGTGTTGAGGAAACGGGGTTGCGACGATCTGTTTTCTGACGGGGTTGTCTGTCCCGGACTTTGACAGGAACTTCACTCCGAGCCGAGTCGGACAACAGCTGGAGCTAAAGGACACTGGGAAACGGTTCCAGTCTCCACAAGGGGATGGAGAGATTTGCATTTCTATAGCACCCATCACCCTCTGCGTACACCATGAAGATCTGCGAACGGGCTGGTGCCGATCGTGATGCAGCACAGGCGTCAGCCAATAGGCGCACAGCAGGATCCAATACGAGCGATGCGTTATCGATCCGGGTCGTCATCTGTTTTGCCGTTGTTCCTTGCACTCCCTCAGTACTGACCCTCTGACAGTGCAGCATTCCCTCAGTACTGACCCTCTGACAGTGCAGCACTCCCTCAGTACTGACCCTCTGACAGTGCAGCACTCCCTCAGTACTGACCCTCTGACAGTGCAGCACTCCCTCAGTACTGACCCTCTGACAGTGCAGCACTCCCTCAGTACTGACCCTCTGACAGTGCAGCACTCCCTCAGTACTGACCCTCTGACAGTGCAGCACTCCCTCAGTACTGACCCTCTGACAGTGCAGCCACTCCCTCAGTACTGACCTCTGACAGTGCAGCACTCCCTCAGTACCTGACCCTCTGACAGTGCAGCACATCCCTCACTACTGACACTATGACAGTGTAGCACTCCCTCAGTACTGACCCTCTGACAGTGCAGAACTCCCTCAGTACTGACCCTCTGACAGTGCAGCACTCCCTCAGTACTGACCCTCTGACAGTGCAGCACTCCCTCAGTACTGACCTTCCCACAGTGCTGCACTCCCTCAGTACTGACCCTCTGACAGTGCAGCGCTCCCTCAGTACTGACCTTACCAACAGTGCAGCACTACCTCAGTACTGACCCTCTGACAGTGCAGCACTCCCTCAGTACTGACCCTCTGACAGAGCAGCACTGCCTCAGTACTGACCCTCTGACAGAGCAGCACTCCCTCAGTACTGACCTTCTGACAGTGCAGAACTCCCTGAGTACTGACCCTCTGACAGTGCAGCACTCCCTCATACTGACCCTCTGACAGTGCAGCACTCCCTCAGTATTGACCCTCTGACAGTGCAGCACTCCCTCAGTACTGACCCTCTGACAGTGCAGCACTCCCTCAGTACTGACCCTCTGACAGTGCAGCACTCCCTCAGTACTGACCCTATGACAGTGTAGCACTCCCTCAGTACTGACCCTCTGACAGTGCAGCACTCCCTCATTACTGACCCTCTGACAGTGCAGCGCTCCCTCAGTACTGACCTTCCAACAGTGCGGCACTCCCTCAGTACTGACCCTCTGACAGTGCGGCACTCCCTCAGTACTGACCCTCTGACAGTGCAGCGCTCCCTCAGTACTGACCTTCCAACAGTGCAGCACTACCTCAGTACTGACCCTCTGACAGTGCAGCACTCCCTCAGTACTGACCCTCTGACAGTGCAGCACTCCCTCAGTACTGACCCTCTGACAGTGCAGCCCTCCCTCAGTACTGATCCTCTGACAGTGCGGCTCTCCCTCAGTACTAACCCTCTGACAGTGCCGCACTCCCTCAGTACTGACTCTCTGACAGTGCAGCACTCCCTCAGTACTGACCCTCTGACAGTGCGGCACTCCCTCAGTACTGACCACTCTGACAGTGCAGCACTCCCTCAGTGCTGACCCTCTGACAGTGCAGCGCTCCCTCAGTACTGACCCTCTGACAGTGCGGCACTCCCTCAGTACTGACCCTCTGACAGTGCGGCACTCCCTCAGTACTGACCCTCTGACAGTGCAGCACTCCCTCAGTACTGACCCTCTGACAGTGCGGCAACTCCCTCAGTACTGACCCTCTGGCAATGCAGCACTCCCTCGGTACTGGCCCTCTGACAGTGCGGCACTCCCTCAGTACTGACCCTCTGACAGTGCAGCACTCCCTCAGTACTGACCCTCTGACAGTGCAGCACTCCCTCAGTACTGACCCTCTGACAGTGATGCACTCCCTCAGTACTGACCCTCTGACAGTGCAGCACTCCCTCAGTACTGACCCTCTGACAGTGCAGCGCTCCCTCAGTACTGACCCTCTGACAGTGCAAACACTCCCTCAGTACTGCCCCTCTGACAGTGCGGCGCTCCCTCAGTACTGCCCCTCTGACAGTGCGGCGCTCCCTCAGTACTGACCCTCTGACAGTGCAGCACTCCCTCAGTACTGACCCTCTGACAGTGCGGCACTTCCTCAGTACTGACCCTCTGACAGTGCGGCACTCCCTCAGTACTGATCCTCTGACAGTGCAGCACTCCCTCAGTACTGACCCTCTGACAGTGCAGCACTCCCTCAGTACTGACCCTCTGACAGTGCAGCACTCCCTCAGTACTGACCCTCTGACAGTGCAAGCACTCCCTCAGTACTGACCCCTCTGACAGTGCAGCGCTCCCTCAGTACTGACCCTCTGACAGTGCGGCACTCCCTCAGTACTGACCCTCTGACAGTGTGGCACTCCTCATTAATGACCCTCTGACAGTGGGGCACTCCCTCAGTACTGACCCTCTGACAGTGCGGCACTCCCTCAGTACTGACCCTCTGACAGTGCGGCACTCCCTCAGTACTGACCCTCTGACAGTGCTGCACTCCCTCAGTACTGACCCTCTGACAGTGCGGCACTCCCTCAGTACTGACCCTCTGACAGTGCGGCACTCCCTCAGTACTGACCCTCTGACAGTGCAGCAACTCCCTCAGTACTGACCCTCTGACAGTGCCGCACTCCCCTCAGTACTGACCCTCTGACAGTGCAGAACTCCCTCAGCACTGACCCTCTGACAGTGCAGCACTCCCTCAGTACTGACCCTCTGACAGTGCGGCACTCCCTCAGTACTGACCCTCTGACAGTGCGGCACTCCCATCAGTACTGACCTCTGACAGTGCGGCACTCCCTCAGTACTGACCCTCTGACAGTGCGGCACTCCCTCAGTACTGGACCCTCTGACAGTGGGCACTCCCTCGTACTAACCCTCTGACAGTGCGGCACTCCCTCAGTACTGACCCTCTGACAGTGCGGCACTCCCTCAGTACTGACCCTCTGACAGTGCAGCACTCCCTCGGTACTGGCCCTCTGACAGTGCGGCACTCCCTCAGTACTGACCCTCTGACAGTGCAGCGCTCCCTCAGTACTGACCCTCTGACAGCGCAGCACTCGCCTCATTACTGACCCTCTGACAGATGCAGCACTCCCTCAGTACTGACCCCTCTGACAGTGCAGCACTCCCTCAGATACTGACCCTGCTGCGACGTGCAGCGCTCCCTCCAGTACTGACCCCTCTGACAGTGCCGGCACTCCCTCAGTACTGACCCTCTGACAGTGCGGCACTCCCTCAGTACTGACCCTCTGGACAGTGCTGCAACTCCCTCAGTACTGACCCTCTGACAGTGCAGCACTATCCCTCAGTACTGACCCTCCAGTGTCAGCACTCCCTCAGTACTGCCCCTCTGACAGTGCGGCGCTCCCTCAGTACTGCCCCTCTGACAGTGCGGACGCTCCCTCAGTACTGACCCTCTGACAGTGCAGGCACTCCCTCAGTACTGACCCTCTGACAGTGCAGCACTCCCTCAGTACTGACCCTCTGACAGTGCAGCACTCCCTCAGTACTGGACCCTCTGACAGTGCAGCGCTTCCCTCAGTCCTGACCCTCTGACAGTGCAGCACTCCTCAGATACTGATCCTCTGACAGTGCAGCACTCCCCTCAGTACTGACCCTCTGACAGTGCGGCACTCCCTCAGTACTGACCCTCCGACAGTGCGGCACTCCCTCAGTACTGACCCTCACAGTGCGGCACTCCCTCAGTACTGACCCTCTGACAGATCGGCACTGCCCTCATACTGACCCTCTACAGTGCGGCACTCCCTCAGTACTGACCCCTCTGACAGTGCAGCACTCCCTCAGTACTGACCCTCTGACAGTGCGGCACTCCCTCAGTACTGACCCTCTGACAGTGCAGCACTCCCTCAGTACTGACCCTCTGACAGTGCAGCACTCCCTCAGTACTGACACTCTGACAGTGCGGCACTCCCTCAGTACTGACCCGCTGACAGTGCAGCACTCCCTCAGTACTGACCCTCTGACAGTGCGGCACTCCCTCAGTACTGACCCTCTGACAGTGCGGCACTCCCCTCAGTACTGACCCTCTGACAGTGCAGCACTCCCTCAGTACTGACCCTCTGACAGTGCAGCACTCCCTCAGTACTGACCCTCTGACAGTGCAGCACTCCCTCAGTACTGACCCTCTGACAGTGCGGCCTCCCTCAGTACTGACCCTCTGACAGTGCGGCACTCCCTCAGTACTGACCCTCTGACAGTGCAGCACTCCCTCAGTACTGACCCTCTGACAGTGCGGCACTCCCTCAGTACTGACCCTCTGACAGTGCAGCACTCCCTCAGTACTGACACTCTGACAGTGCGGCACTCCCTCAGTACTGACCCTCTGACAGTGCAGCACTCCCTCAGTACTGACCCTCTGACAGTGCGGCACTCCCTCAGTACTGACCCTCTGACAGTGCGGCACTCCCTCAGTACTGACCCTCTGACAGTGCAGCACTCCCTCAGTACTGACCCTCTGACAGTGCGGCACTCCCTCAGTACTGACCCTCTGACAGGGCAGCACTCCCATCAGTACTGACTCTCTGACAGTGCGGCACTCCCTCAGTAACTGACCCTCTGACAGTGCGGCACTATCCCTCAGTACTGGTCCCTCTGACAGTGGCAGCACCTCCGCAGTACTGACCTTCTGACAGTGCAGCACTCCCTCATGTACTGACCCTCTGACAGGGCAGCACATCCCTCAGTTACTAGGACCCTCTGACAGTGCAAGCACTCCCTCAGTAACTGACCCTCTGACCAGTTGCAGCACTCCCTCAGTGCTGACCCTCTGACAGGGCAGACTCCTCCGTACTGACCCTCTGACAGTGCGGCACTCCCTCAGTCCTATTCCACAGGATTCCTTGCCTGTGCGTGACCATTCCGTCTGTGCCCTCGGAAAAACTGGCATTCCTATCTTTCATCGTGAGCTGCTGAGGGTGTCGGTAGGGCAGGGGTTGTGATTGAGTTGTCTGGGGGTTTGAGGGACAGGTGGTCTGAGTGCGAGGGTGCCTCCACCGCTCTAAACCCGCCTCTTCAGGACTGAGTAGGCCTGGGGTTTCGAGCGGGTCTTTGAACGTGTTTGAAATTGCCAATTGAGTGAGCGTCTTCATAGCAATCTGACAAGAAACACAGACGCACCATCGGCTCTTAACACCCACGTCTGACACCTGTTTCCAGCCAGGAATGAGGAAGTGGTTCTGGTGCCAAACTGCGGGTTACTCATTCGCGCTCACTGAGCTCGCACAGCATTGTCCATCCTTTCCACCTGCAGCGTTCCGCTTTGCAGTACCGCCCTCACCCGAAGGGGCCTTTTACTGAAGGGTCGGGTTTTTCCGCAAACATAATTTATTCAAAGCCATTAGTTACGAAGAGGCTAGCACGGTGGCACAGTGGTTAGCTCTGCTGCCTCTCAATGCCAGGGACACGGTTTCGATTCCGGCCTCGGGTGACTGTCTGTGCGGAGTTAGCACGTTCTCCCACCCCACCCCCCCTCCCCACCCCCACACACTCCCCACACCCCACACTCCCCACACCCCATGCCTGCGTAGGTTTCCTCCGGGTGCTCCGGTTTCCTCCCACAGTCCAAAAATGTGCAGGTTAGGTGGATTGGCCATGCTAAATTGTCCCTAAATGTTCAAAGGTGTGCAGGTTAGGTGGATTGGCCATGCTAAAATGCCCCTTGATGTCCACAGATGTGCAGGTTAGGTGGATTGGCCGTGCTAATTGCCCCTTAGTGTCCAAAGATGCGCAGGTTAGGTGGATTGGCTGTGTTAAATTGTCCCTTAATGTCCAAAGATGTACAGGTTAGTTGGGATTGGGCCATGCTAAATTGCCCCTTCGTGTCCACAGATGTGCAGGTTAGGTGGATTGGCCGTGCTAAAATTGCCCTTAGTGTCCAAAGATGTGCAGGTTAGGTGGATTGGCCGTGCTAAAATAGCCCCTTAGTGTCCAAAGATGTGCAGGTTAGGTGGATTGGCCGTGCTAAATTGCCCCTTAGTGTCCAAAGATGTGCAGGTTAGGTGGGATTGGCCGTGCTAAATTGTCCCTTAATGTCACAGATGTACAGGTTAGGTGGATTGGCCCGTGCCTAAGTTGCCCCTTAGTGTCCAAAGATGTGCAGGTTTAGTTGGATTGGCCGTGCTAAGTTGCCCTTAGTGTCCAAAGATGTGCAGGTTAGGTCGATTGGCCGGGCCAAATTGCCCTACGTACACAGTCGACAAAAAAGCATAATTGACATGAGTACATTGACGACCGGTACATCGACAAACAGTGATTGGTTACAGTGCGGAACAAGGGGCACAAACAAAGCAATACATGAGCAAGAGCAGCATAGGCGTCGTGAATAGTGTTCTTACAGGACAGATCAGTCCGAGGGGGAGTCGTTGCGGAGTCTGGTGCTGTGGGGTGTCTAGTAGTACTGGTATGTCTGGATGTGCGGGTCTTCAGACTCGGTACCTCCTGCCTGACGGAAGGGTCTGGAAGGCGGCAATGCCTGGGTGGGAGGGGTCTCTGACAATGCTGGCCTGCCTTCCTGAGGCAGCGGGAGGGTGGACAGAATCAATGTGGGGGCGGCCAGCTTGTGTGATGCGTTGGCATAGGGGTGGTGAAAAAGGGACACTCGCCTTTGGGGAGGACACGCTGGGGCACTGGGTGCAGTTCTGGTCGCCACATTATAGGAAGGATGTGATTGTACTGGAGGGGTGCAGAGGGGATTCACCAGGATGTTGCCTGGGAGGAGCGTTTTAAGTTATGGAGAGAGGTTTGCATAGGCTTGGGTTGTTTTCGCTGGAGCAGAGAAGACTGAGGGGGCGGCCTGATCGAGGTGGACAGGATTAAGAGGGGGGTGGACAGGGTGGAGAGGGAGCAGCTGTTCCCCTTAGTTGAAGGGTCAGTCACGAGGGGAGCACAAGATCACGGTGAGGGGGGAGGGTGCTCAGGGAGACGCCCCCCCCCCCCCATTTACTACCTGTTGCCAATTAAGGGTTAGATTGGGAACGGAGGGGCAGCCTCGGAGAAGGTCAGGCCTCCACCCGCAGTAGAATAGCTCAGGCCGTTCGTGCACAGGCGGCCGATTGTGCCACTCCTGCCGTCAGGTGAATGAGTTGGGGCTTTGCCAGGTTTGGATCAAGGGCCCTCGACCCGCACTTGGGGGGGGGGGGGTGTCGGGAAGGCAAGGGTGTGGGTCGACGGCGAATCAGCGATCCCTAGGCCTCAGGCCTAGCCGAGAGCAGTCTCGTGCCAGCGCAGTCTTGCAGGAGGTAAAGTGGGGCACGGGTCTCCCCGGGTGGCTGGCATGAGATTTCAACAGCTCGCAGTCTGTTCCTGATCAGGCATCACTGCTCCCGAGATTCCCCACAGGAGGCACACACACACACGGCTGGCAGCCGAGTGACATTGTGGAGTCCGCTCACTGCCCAATGGTGGGCGGCTTGCCGGGGCCTGGCGGATTTGCCAACCTCCTGACTCGTGGGTTAACCTATCAAGCTCTTCGCTGGCCGGATCTCCATCCTTACCCAGCGCAAAGGCCCTGAGAGAGCACGTGCAGGGCGACAGAGTTAGAGGCCGCGGACTGCGGAGGGTCAGTGCGTGTGGGTGTGTGAGTGTGACAGAGTGTGTGTGTGTGTGTCATAGTGTGTATGTGTGTGTGTGTGGAGTGAGTGTGAGTGTGAGAGTGTGTATGTCATAGTGTGTGTGTGAGTGTGTGACCGTGTGTGTGTGAGTGTGTGACAGTGTGGTGAGTGTGAGTGTGAGTCTGTGTGTGTGTGGTGTGTGACAGGTGTGTGTGGAGTGTGTGACAGTGTGTGTGTGACAGTGTGTGTGTGTGGATGTGTGTGTGTGTGAGTGAGTGTGTGATAGTGTGTGTGTGGTGTGACAGTGTTGTGTGTGTGTGTGTGTGGTGACAGTGTGTGTGTGAGTGTGTGACAGTGTGTGTGAGTGAGTGTTGTGTGTGAGTGTGTGTGTGACAGTGTGTGTGTGAGTGTGTGTGTGGTGTGTGTGTGAGTGTGTGTGTGAGTGTGTGACAGTGTGTGAGTGTGTGAGTGTGTGTGTGTGACAGTGTGTGTGTGAGTGTGTGACAGTGTGTGTGTGTGTGAGTGTGTGTGGTGTGTGACAGAGTGTGTTTGTGAGTGTGTGACAGTGTGTGTGTGTGAGTGTGTGGTGTGTGTGTGAGAGAGTGTGTTTGTGTGTGTGGTGTGTGACAGAGTGTGTTTGTGAGTGTGGTTACAGTGTGTGGTGTGTGACAGTGTGTGTGTGTGTTGTGTGGACAGTGTGTGAGTGTGTGTGTGACAGAGTGTGTTGTGTGTGTGGTGGTGTGACAGAGTGGTGTGTTGTGTGCGTGTGTGTGTGACAGAGTGTGTTTGTGAGTGTGTTACAGTGTGGTGGTGTGTGTGTGACAGTGTGTTTGTGTGACAGTGTGTGAGTGTGTGTGTGTGACAGTGTGTGAGTGTGTGTGTGACAGAGTGTGTTTGTGAGTGTGTGACAGTGTGTGTGTGTGACAGTGTGTGTGTGTGTGTGACAGAGTGTGTGTGTGAGTGTGTGACAGTGTGTGTGTGTGTGTGACAGTGTTGTGTGTGTGTGTGTGACAGATGTGTGTGTGTGATGGTGTGACAGTGTGTGTGTGTGTGTGACTGTGTGTGTGTGTGTTTGACAGTGTGTGAGTGTGTGACAGTGTGTGAGTGTGTGTGTGCGAGTGTGTGAGTGAACGTGTGTGTGTGAGTGTGTGAGTGATTGAGTGTGTGTGTGTGTGTGAGTGAGTGTGAGTGAGTGTGAGTGTGTGTGGTGTGTGACAGTGTGTGTGTGTGAGTGTGTGTGAGTGAGTGTGAGTGGTGTGTGTGTGTGTGACAGTGTGTGAGTGAGTGTGAGTGTGTGAGTGTGTGTGTGACAGTGCGTGTGTGTGAGGGTGAGTGTGTGTGTGTGAGTGTGTGTGAGTGATTGTGAGTGTGTGTGTGTGTGACAGTGTGTGTGTGTGAGTGTGTGAGTGTGAGTGTGTGTGTGTGACAGTGTGTGTGTGTGAGTGTGTGAGTGTGAGTGTGTGTGTGTGTGGTGACAGTTTGTGTGTGGTGAGTGTGAGTGTGTGTGTGGGTGTGATGTGGTGGGTGTGTGGACAGTGTTGTGTGAGTGTGTGTGACAGGTTGGTGTTGTTGTGAGTGTGTGTGACAGTGTTGTGTGTGGTGTGTGTGACAGTGTGGTGGTGGTGAGTGTGTGAACAGTGTGTGTGTGCCAGTGTATGTGTGTGTGTGTGTGTGTGTGTGTGTGTGCCAGTGGATGTGTGTGTGGTGTGTGTGTGTGACAGAGTGTGGGTGAGTGTGGTGGGTGTGTGAATGTGTATGTCATAGTGTGAGAGTGGTGTGACAGTGGTGTCTGTGTGTGAGTGTGTATAGTCATAGTGTGTGGTGTGGGTGTGTGTATGAAGTGCGTGTGGTGGATGTGTGTGAGTGTGCGAGTGTGTGTGAGTGTGTGTGAGTGTGAGAGTGTGTGTGAGCGTGTGTGTGAGTGGTGTGAGTGTGTGTGAGGTGTGTAGGAGGGTGGTGATGTAGTGTGTGTGGGGAGTGTGTGTGAGTGTCTGTGAGTGTGTGTGTGTGCAGTGTTGTCTGGCATCTGTGTGAGTGGGTGCGAGAGGAGTGTGCTGCTCTGAGGCGGAGAGAGTGGGGCAGTGGGATTAGTTTGGGGATTGATACAGGGCTATGGGGAGAGAGTGGGGCAGTGGGATTAGTTTGGGATTGATACAGGGCTATGGGGAGAGAGTGGGGCAGTGGGATTAGTTTGGGATTGATACAGGGCTATGGGGAGAGAGTGGGGCAGTGGGATTAGTTTGGGGATTGATACAGGGCTATGGGAGAGAGATGGGGCAGTTGGATTAGTTTGGGATTGATACAGGGCTATGGGAAGAGAGTGGGGCAGTGGGATTAGTTTGGGGATTGATACAGGGCTATGGGGAGAGAGTGGGGCAGTGGGATTAGTTTGGGATTGATACAGGGCTATGGGGAGAGAGTGGGCAGTGGGATTAGTTTGGGGATTGATACAGGGCTATGGGGAGAGAGTGGGGCAGTGGGATTAGTTTGGGATTGATACAGGGCTATGGGGAGAGAGTGGGGCAGTGGGATTAGTTTGGGATTGATACAGGGCTATGGGAGAGAGTGGGGCAGTGGGATTAGTTTGGGATTGATACAGGGCTATGGGGAGAGAGCTGGGGCAGTGGGATTAGTTTGGGATTGATACAGGGCTATGGGGGAGAGAGTGGGGCAGTGGGATTAGTTTTGGGATTGATACAGGGCTAATGGGAGAGAGCAGGGCAGTGGGATTAGTTTGGGGATTGATACCGGGCTATGGAGGAGGAGAGTGGGGCAGTGGATTCGTTTGGGGATTGATACAGGGCTATGGGAGGAGAGGGGGCAGTGGGATTAGTTTGGGGATTGATACAGGGCATTGGGGAGAGAGTGGGGCAGTGGGATTAGTTTGGGGATTGATACAGGCTATGGGGAGAGAGTGGGGCAGTGGGATTAGTTTGGGATTGATACAGGGCTATGAGGAGAGAGTGGGGCAGTGGGATTAGTTTGGGATTGATACAGGGCTATGGGGAGAGAGGGGCAGTGGGATTAGTTTGGGGATTTGATACAGGGCTATGGGGAGAGAGTGGGTCAGTGGGATTAGTTTGGGATTGATACAGGGCTATGGGGGAGAGAGCGGGGCAGTGGGATTAGTTTGGGGATTGATACAGGGCTATGGGGAGAGAGCGGGCAGTGGGATTAGTTTGGGGATTGATACAGGGCTATGGGGAGAGAGTGGGCAGTGGGATTAGTTTGGGGATTGATACAGGGCTATGGGGAGAGAGTGGGGCAGTGGGATTAGTTTGGGATTGATACAGGGCTATGGGGAGAGAGTGGGGCAGTGGGATTAGTTTGGGGATTGATACAGGGCTATGGGGAGAGAGTGGGGCAGTGGGATTAGTTTGGGGATTGATACAGGGCTATGGGGAGAGAGTGGGGCAGTGGATTAGTTTGGGGATTGATACAGGGCTATGGGGAGAGAGTGGGCAGTGGGATTAGTTTGGGATTGATACAGGGCTATGGGGGAGAGAGTGGGCAGGGGATTAGTTTGGGATTGATACAGGGCTATGGGGAGAGAGCTGGGCAGTGGGATTAGTTTGGGATTGATACAGGGCTATGGGGAGAGAGTGGGGCAGTGGATTAGTTTGGGATTGATACAGGGCTATGGGGAGAGAGCGGGGCAGTGGGATTAGTTTGGGATTGATACAGGGCTATGGGGAGAGAGGGGGCAGTGGATTAGTTTGGGATTGATACAGGGCTATGGGGAGAGAGAGTGGGGCAGTGGGATTAGTTGGGATTGATACAGTGCTATGGGGAGAGAGTGGGCAGTGGGATTAGTTTGGGATTGATACAGGGCTATGGGGAGAGAGTGGGCAGTGGGATTAGTTTGGGGATTGATACAGGGCTTGGGGAGAGAGTGGGGCAGTGGATTAGTTTGGGATTGATACAGGGCTATGGGGAGAGAGTGGGGCAGTGGATTAGTTTGGGATTGATACAGGGCTATGGGGAGAGAGTGGGGCAGTGGGATTAGTTGGGATTGATACAGGGCTATGGGGAGAGAGCGGGGCAGTGGGATTAGTTTGGGGATGATACAGGGCTATGGGGAGAGAGTGGGCAGTGGGATTAGTTTGGGGATTGATACAGGGCTATGGGAGAGAGGGGGCAGTGGGATTAGTTTGGGATTGATACAGGGCTATGGGGAGAGAGCGGGGCAGTGGGATTAGTTTGGGGATTGATACAGTGCTATGGGGAGAGCGTGGGCAGTGGGATTAGTTTGGGATTGATACAGGGCTATGGGGAGAGAGGGGGGCAGTGGGATTAGTTTGGGGATTGATACAGGGCTATGGGAGAGAGCTGGGGCAGTGGGATTAGTTTGGGATTGATACAGGGCTCTGGGGAGAGAGCGGGCAGTGGGATTAGTTTGGGATTGATACAGGGCTATGGGATGAGAGGGGGGGCAGTGGGATTAGTTTGGGATTGTAAAGGGGCTATGGGGAGAGAGGGGGCAGTGGGATTAGTTTGGGATGATACAGGCTATGGGGAGAGAGTGGGGCAGTTGGATTAGTTTGGGATTGATACAGGGCTATGGGGAGAGAGGGGGCAGTGAGGCTTAGTTTGGGATTGATACAGGGCTATGGGAGAGAGCGGGGCAGTGGGATTAGTTTGGGATGATACAGGGCTATGGGGAGAGAGTGGGGCAGTGGGATTAGTTTGGGATTGATACAGGGCTATGGGGAGAGAGTGGGGCAGTGGGATTAGTTTGGGATTGATACAGGGCTATGGGGAGAGAGTGGGCAGTGGGATTAGTTTGGGATTGATACAGGGCTATGGGGAGAGAGTGGGGCAGTGGGATTAGTTTGGGATTGATACAGGGCTATGGGGAGAGAGTGGGCAGTGGGATTAGTTTGGGATTGATACAGGGCTATGGGGAGAGAGTGGGGCAGTGGGATTAGTTTGGGGATTGATACAGGGCTATGGGGGAGAGCTGGGGCAGTGGGATTAGTTTGGGATTGATACAGGGCTATGGGGAGAGAGTGGGGCAGTGGGATTAGTTTGGGATTGATACAGGGCTATGGGGAGAGAGTGGGGCAGTGGGATTAGTTTGGGGATTGATACAGGGCTATGGGGAGAGAGCTGGGCAGTGGGATTAGTTTGGGATTGATACAGGGCTATGGGGAGAGAGTGGGGCAATGGGATTAGTTTGGGATTGATACAGGGCTACGCAGAGAGAGTTGGGCAGTGGGATTAGTTTGGGGATTGATACAGGGCCGGGGAGAGAGCGGGGCAGTGGGATTTTGGGATTGATACAGGGCTATGGGAGAGAGGGGGGGCATGGGATTAGTTTGGGGATTGATACAGGGCTATGGGGAGAGAGCGGCAGCAGTGGGATTATTTGGGATTGTTACAGGGCTATGGGGAGAGAGCGGGCAGTGGGATTAGTTTGGGGATTGATACAGTGCTATGGGGAGAGAGTGGGGCAGTGGGATTAGTTTGGGGATTGATACAGGGCTATGGGAGAGAGTGGGGCAGTGGGATTAGTTTGGGGATTGATACAGGGCTATGAGGAGAGAGAGTGGGCAGTGGGATTAGTTTGGGGATTGATACGGGCTATGGGGAGGGAGCGGGGCAGTGGGATTAGTTTGGGATTGATACAGGGCCGTGGGGAGAGAGCGGGGCAGTGGATTAGTTTGGGATTGATACAGGGCTATGGGGAGAGAGTGGGGCAGTGGGATTAGTTTGGGATTGATACAGGGCTATGGGGAGAGAGCGGGGCAGTGGGATTAGTTTGGGGATTGATACAGGCTATGGGGAGAGAGTGGGGCAGTGGATTAGTTTGGGATTGATACAGGCTATGGGGAGAGAGCGGGGCAGTGGGATTAGTTTGGGATTGATACAGGGCTATGGGGAGAGAGTGGGGCAGTGGGATTAGTTTGGGATTGATACAGGGGCTATGGGGAGAGAGTGGGCAGTGGGATTAGTTTGGGATTGATACAGGGCTATGGGGAGAGAGTGGGCAGTGGGATTAGTTTGGGATTGATACAGGGTCTATGGGGAGAGAGTGGGGCAGTGGGATTAGTTGGGGATTGATACAGGGCTATGGGGAGAGAGTGGGGCAGTGGGATTAGTTTGGGGATTGATACAGGGCTATGGGGAGAGAGTGGGGCAGTGGGATTAGTTTGGGATTGATACAGGGCTATGGGGAGAGAGTGGTGCAGTGGGATTAGTTTGGGGATTGATACAGGGCTATGGGGAGAGAGCGGGGCAGTGGGATTAGTTTGGGATTGATACAGTGCTATGGGGAGAGAGCGGGGCAGTGGATTAGTTTGGGGATTGATACAGGGCTATGGGGAGAGAGTGGGGCAGTGGGATTAGTTTGGGGATTGATACAGGGCTATGGGGAGAGAGTGGGCAGTGGGATTAGTTTGGGGATTGATACAGGGCTATGGGGAGAGAGTGGGGCAGTGGGATTAGTTTGGGATTGATACAGGTCTATGGGGAGAGAGTGGGGCAGTGGATTAGTTTGGGGATTGATACAGGGCTATGGGAGAGAGTGGGGCAGTGGGATTAGTTTGGGATTGATACAGGGCTATGGGGAGAGAGTGGGCAGTGGGATTAGTTTGGGATTGATACAGGGCTATGGGGAGAGAGGGGGCAGTGGGATTAGTTGGGACTTGATACAGGGCTATGGGGAGAGAGTGGGCAGTGGGATTAGTTTGGGATGATACAGGGCTATGGGGAGAGAGTGGGGCAGTGGGATTAGTTTGGGGATTGATACAGGGCCTTGGGGAGGGAGAGAGTGGGCAGTGGATTAGTTTGGGGATTGATACAGGGCTATGGGAGGAGTGGGGCAGTGGGATAGTTTGGGGATTGATACAGGGCTATTGGGAGAGAGCGGGGCAGTGGGATTAGTTGGGATTGATACAGGGTATGGGAAGAGAGTGGGCAGTGGGATTAGTTGGGATCTGATACAGGGCTATGGGGAGAGAGCGGGGCAGTGGGTTAGTTTGGGGATGATACAGGGCTATGGGAGAGAGTGGGCAGTGGCTTAGTTGGGATTGATACAGGCTATGGGGAGAGATGGGGCAGTGGGATTAGTTGGGATTGATACAGGGCTATGGGGAGAGAGCGGGGCAGTGGGATTAGTTTGGGATTGATACAGGGCTATGGGGATTGAGTGGGCAGTGGGTTAGTTTGGGATTGATAACAGGGCTATGGGGAGAGAGTGGGGCAGTGGGATTAGTTTGGGGATTGATACAGGGCTATGGGAGAGAGTGGGGCAGTGGGATTAGTTTGGGGACTGATACAGGGCTATGGGAGAGAGTGGGGCAGTGGGATTAGTTTGGGATTGATACAGGCTATGGGAGAGAGAGGCAGGGGATTAGTTTGGGATTGATACAGGCTATGGGGAGAGAGTTGGCAGTGGGATTAGTTTGGGATGATACAGGGCTATGGGGAGAGAGTGGGGCAGTGGGATTAGTTTGGGATTGATACAGGGCCATGGGGAGAGAGGGGGCAGTGGGATAGTTTGGAATTGATAGGACTATGGGAGAGAGCGGGCAGTGGGATTAGTTGGGATTGATACAGGGCTATGGGAGAGAGCTGGCAGTGGGGTTATTTTGGGGATTGATACAGTGCTATGGAGAGAGAGCGGGCAGTGGGATTAGTTTGGGATTGATACAGGGCTATGGGGAGAGAGTGGGGCAGTGGGATTAGTTTGGGATTGATACAGGGCTAGGGGAGAGCGTGGGGCAGTGGATTAGTTTTGGGGATTGATACAGGGCTATGGGGAGAGAGGGGGCAGTGCTGATAGTTTGGGATTGATACAGGGCTATGGGGAGAGAGTGGGGCAGTGGGGATTAGTTTGGGATTGATACAGGCTAGGGGAAGAGAGTGGGGCAGTGGGATTAGTTTGGGGATTGATACAGGGCTATGGGGAGAGAGCTGGCAGTGGGATTAGTTTGGGGATTGATACAGGGCTATGGGGAGAGAGTGGGGCAGTGGGATTAGTTTGGGGATTGATACAGGGCTATGGGGAGAGAGCTGGCAGTGGATTAGTTTGGGGATTGATACAGTGCTATGGGGAGAGAGTGGGGCAGTGGGATTAGTTTGGGATTGATACAGGGCTATGGGGAGAGAGTGGGTCAGTGGGATTAGTTTGGGGATTGATACAGGGCTATGGGGAGAGAGCAGGGCAGTGGGATATTGTTTGGGATTGATACAGGGCTATGGGAGAGAGAGCGGGCAGTGGGATTAGTTTGGGGATTGATACAGTGCTATGGGGAGAGAGTGGGCAGTGGGATTAGTTTGGGGATTGATACAGGGCTATGGGAGAGAGTGGGGCAGTGGGATTAGTTTGGGGATTGATACAGGGCTATGGGGAGAGAGTGGGGCAGTGGGATTAGTTTGGGATTGATACAGGGCTACGGGGAGAGAGTGGGGCAGTGGGATTAGTTTGGGATTGATACAGGGCTATGGGGAGAGAGAGGGGGCAGTGGGATTAGTTTGGGATTGATACAGGGCTACGGGGAGAGAGTTGGGCAGTGGGATTAGTTTGGGGATTGATACAGGGCTATGGGAGAGAGTGTGGCAGTGGGATTAGTTTGGGATTGATACAGGGCTAGGGGAGAGAGTGTGCAGTGGGATTAGTTTGGGGATTGATACAGGGCTATGAGAGAGAGAGCGGGGCAGTGGGATTAGTTTGGGGATTGATACAGGGCTATGGGGAGAGAGTGGGGCAGTGGATTAGTTTGGGGAGTGATACAGGGCTATGGGGAGAGAGCGGGGCAGTGGGATTAGTTTGGGGATTGATACAGGGCTATGGGGAGAGAGTGGGGCAGTGGGATTAGTTTGGGGATTGATACAGGGCTATGGGGAGAGAGTGGGGCAGTGGGATTAGTTTGGGATTGATACAAGGGCTATGGGGAGAGAGTGGGCAGTGGGATTAGTTTGGGGATTGATACAGGGCTATGGGGAGAGAGCGGGGCAGTGGGATTAGTTTGGGGATTGATACAGGGCTATGGGGAGAGAGGGGGGCAGTGGGAATTAGTTTGGGATTGATACAGAGCTATGGGGAGAGAGCGGGGCAGTGGGATTAGTTTGGGGATTGATACAGGGCTATGGGGAGAGAGTGGTGCAGTGGATTAGTTTGGGATTGATACAGGGGCTATGGGGAGAAGTGGGACAGTGGGATTAGTTTGGGGATTGATACAGGGCTATGGGGAGAGAGCGGGGCAGTGGGATTAGTTTGGGATTGATACAGGGGCTATGGGGAGAGAGCGGGGCAGTGGGATTAGTTTGGGGATTGATACAGGGCTATGGGGAGAGAGTGGGGCAGTGGGATTAGTTTGGGATTGATACAGGGCTATGGGGAGAGAGTGGGGCAGTGGGATTAGTTTGGGGATTGATACAGGGCTATGGGGAGAGAGTGGGGCAGTGGGATTAGTTTGGGGATTGATACAGGGCTATGGGGAGAGAGGGGGCAGTGGGATTAGTTTGGGATTGATACAGGGCTATGGGGAGAGAGCGGGGCAGTGGGATTAGTTTGAGGATTGATACAGGGCTATGGGGAGAGAGTGGGGCAGTGGGATTAGTTTGGGGATTGATACAGGGCTATGGGGAGAGAGTGGGCAGTGGGATTAGTTTGGGGATTGATACAGGGCTATGGGGAGAGAGCGGGGCAGTGGGATTAGTTTGGGGATTGATACAGGCTATGGGGAGAGAGGGGGGCAGTGGGATTAGTTTGGGGGATTGATACAGGGGCTCTGGGGAGAGAGTGTGGCAGTGGGATTAGTTTGGGGATTGATACAGGGCTATGGGGAGAGAGTGGGGCAGTGGGATTAGTTTGGGATTGATACAGGTTATGGGAGAGAGTGGGGCAGTGGATTAGTTTGGGGATTGATACAGGGCTATGGGGGAGAGAGTGGGGCAGTGGGATTAGTTTGGGGATTGATACAGGGCTATGGGGAGAGAGTGGGGCAGTGGGATTAGTTTGGGGATTGATACAGGGCTATTGGGAGAGAGGTGGGGGCAGTGGGATTAGTTTGGAGATTGATACAGGGCTATGGGGAGAGAGGGGGGCAGTGGATTAGTTTGGGGATTGATACAGGGCTATGGAGGAGAGAGTGGGGCAGTGGGATTAGTTTGGGGATTGATAGCAGGGCTATGGGGAGAGAGTGGGGTCAGTGGGATTAGTTGTGGGGATTGATACAGAGCTATGGGGAGAGAGTGGGGCAGGTGGGATTAGTTTGGGGATTGATACAGGGCTATGGGGAGAGAGTGGGGCAGTGGGATTAGTTTGGGGATTGATACAGGGCTATGGGGAGAGAGCGGGGCAGTGGGATTAGTTTGGGGATTGAATCAGGGCTATGGGGAGAGAGTGGGGCAGTGGGAGTAGTTTGGGGATTGATACAGGGCTATGGGGAGAGAGGGGGCAGTGGGATTAGTTTGGGGATTGATACAGGGCTATGGGGAGAGAGCGGGGCAGTGGGATTAGTTTGGGGATTGATACAGGGCTATGGGAGAGAGTGGGGCAGTGGGATTAGTTTGGGGATTGATACAGGGCTATGGGGAGAGAGTGGGGCAGTGGGATTAGTTTGGGGATTGATACAGGGCTATGGGGAGAGAGTGGGGGCAGTGGGATTAGTTTGGGATTGATACAGGGCTATGGGGAGGAGAGCGGGGCAGTGGGATTAGTTTGGGGATTGATACAGGGCTATGGGGAGAGAGTGGGCAGTGGGATTAGTTTGGGGATTGATACAGTGCTATGGGAGAAGTGGGCAGTGGGATTAGTTTGGGGATTGATACAGGGCTATGGGGAGAGTGGGGCAGTGGATTAGTTTGGGGATTGATACAGGGCTATGAGGAAGAGAGTGGGGCAGTGGGATTAGTTTGGGGATTGATACAGGGCTATGGGGAGGGAGCGGGCAGTAGGATTATTGGGATTGATACAGGGCCGGGGGAGAGCGGGGCAGTGGGATTAGTTTTGGGAGTTTGGGGATTGATACAGGGCTATGGGAAAGCGGGGCAGTGGTATTAGTTTGGGATTGAACAGGGCTATGGGAGAGAGTGGGGCAGTTGGGATTAGTTTTGGATGATACAGGGCTACGCGAGAGAGTTTGGGCAGTGGGATTGTTTTGGGATTGATACAGGGCCGTGGGGAGAGAGCGGGGCAGTGGGATTAGTTTGGGATTGATACAGGGCTATGGGGAGAGAGTGGGCAATGGGATTAGTTTGGGATTGATACAGGGTACGCAGAGAGAGTTGGAAGTAGATTAGTTTGGGGATTGATACAGGGCCGTGGGGAGAGAGCGGGGCAGTGGGATTAGTTTGGGATTGATACAGGGCTATGGGAGAGAGCGGGCAGTGGGATTAGTTTGGGGATTGATACAGGGCTATGGGAGAGAGCGGGCAGTGGGATTAGTTTGGGATTGATACAGGCTATGGGGGAGAGCTGGCAGTGGGATTAGTTTGGGGATTGATAAGGGCTATGGGGAGAGTGGGGCAGTGGGATTAGTTTTGGGATTGATACAGGGCTATGGGGAGAGTGGGGCAGTGGGATTAGTTTGGGTATTGATACAGGCTATGGGGAGCGCGCGTGTCAGTGGGATTAGTTTGGGATTGATACAGGCTACGGGGAGAGAGTGGGGCAGTGGGATTAGGTTGGGGATTGATACAGGGCTATGGGGAGAGAGTGGGGCAGTGGGATTAGTTTTGGGATTGATACAGGGCTATGGGGAGAGAGCGGGGGCAGTGGGATTAGTTTGGGGATTGATACAGGGCTATGGGAGGAGAGAGGGTGGCAGTGGATTAGTTTGGGATTGATACAGGGCTATGGGGAGAGAGTGGGGGCAGTGGGATTAGTTTGGGATTGATACAGGGCTATGGGGAGAGAGTGGGGCAGTGGGATTAGTTTGGGGATTGATACAGGGCTATGGGGAGAGAGTGGGGCAGTGGGATTAGTTTGGGATTGATACAGGGCTATGGGGAGAGTGGGGCAGTGGGATTAGTTGGTGATTGATACAGGCTATGGGGAGAGAGTGGGGCAGTGGGATTAGTTTGGGATTGATACAGGCTATGGGGAGAGAGTGGGGCAGTGGGATTAGTTTGGGATTGATACAGGGCTATGGGGAGAGAGTGGGCAGTGGGATTAGTTTGGGATTGATACAGGGCTATGGGGAGAGAGTGGGGCAGTGGGATTAGTTTGGGATTGATACAGGGCTATGGGGAGAGAGTGGGGCAGTGGGATTAGTTTGGGGATTGATACAGGGCTATGGGAGAGAGCGGGGCAGTGGGATTAGTTTGGGGATTGATACAGGGCTATGGGGAGAGAACGGGCAGTGTGATTCGTTTGGATTGATACAGGGTTATGGAGAGAAAGTGGGGCAGTGGGATTAGTTTGTGGATTGAGACAGGGCTATGGGGAGAGAGCGGGGCAGTGGGATTAGTTTGTTGATTGATACAGGGCTATGGGAGAGAGCTGGGCAGTGGGATTAGTTTGGGGATTGCTACAGGGCTATGGGGTGAGAGTGGGGTAGTGGGATTAGTTTGGGGATTGATACAGGGCTATGGGGAGAGCGGGGCAGTGGGATTAGTTTGGGGATTGATGGGAGGGCTGTGGGTCGAGAGCGGGGCAGTGATTGTTTGGGGATTGACACAGGGTTATGGGAAGAGCGGGTCAGTGGGATAAGTTTGGGGATTGATACAGAGCTATGGGGAGAGAGCGCGGCAGTGGGATTAGTTTGGGATTGATACAGGGCTATGGAGAGAGCGGGGCAGTGGGATTAGTTTGGGATTGATACAGGCTATTGGGAGGAGAAGCGGGCAGTGGGATTAGTTTGGTTGATACAGGGCAATGGGGAGAGAGTGGGCAGTGGGATTAGTTTGGGGATTGATACAGGGCTATGGGGAGGGAGTGGGGCAGTGGATTAGTTTGGGATTGATACAGGTCTATGGGGAGAGCAGGGCAGTGGGATTCGTTTGGGATTGATACAGGGCTATGGGGAGAGAGCTGGCAGTGGGATTAGTTTGGGATTGATACAGTGCTATGGGGAGAAAGCGGGACAGTGGGATTAGTTTTGGGATTGATACAGGGCTATGGGGAGAGAGGGGCAGTGGGATTAGTTTGGGGATTGATACAGGGCTATGGGGAGAGAACGGGCAGTGTGATTCGTTTGCGATTGATACAGGGTTATGGAGAGAAAGTGGGGCAGTGGGATTAGTTTGGGGATTGAGACAGGGCTATGGGGAGAGAGCGGGCAGTGGGATTAGTTGTTGATTGATACAGGGCTATGGGGAGAGCTGGGCATGGGATGTTTGGGGATTGATACAGGGCTATGAGGAGAGTGGGGCAGTTTGGGGATTGATACAGGGCTATGGGAAGAGCGGGCAGTGGGATTAGTTTGGGGATTGATAGAGGCTATGGGGAGAGCGGGGCAGTGGGATTAGTTTGGGGATTGACACAGGGTATGGGGAAGAGCGGGGCAGTGGGATTAGTTTGGGATTGATACAGGGCTATGGGAGAGAGTGGGCAGTGGGATTAGTTTGGGATTGATACAGGGCTATGGGAGGAGCGGGGCAGTGGGATTTGATTGGGATTGATACAGGGCTATGGGGAAGAGCGGGACAGTGTGATTAGTTGGGATTGATACAGGGCTATGGGGAGAGAGTGGGGCAGTGGGATTAGTTTGGGATTGATACAGGGCTATGGGGAGGTGAGCGGGGCATGGGATTATTAGTTTGGATTGATACAGGGCTATGGGAGAGGCGGGGCAGTGGGATTAGTTTGGGATTGATACAGGGCTGTGGGGAGAGAGGGGGCAGTGGGATTAGTTTGGGATTGATACAGGGCAATGGGGAGAGAAGTGGGGGCAGTGGGATTAGTTTGGGGATTGATACAGGGCTATGGGGAGAGAGCTGGGCAGTGGGATTAGTTTGGGATTGATACAGGGCTATGGGGAGAGAGTGGGGCAGTGGGATTAGTTTGGGATTGATACAGGCTATGGGGAGAGAGCTGGGCAGTGGGATTAGTTTGGGGATTGATACAGGGCTATGGGGAGAGAGTGGGGCAGTTGGGATTAGTTTGGGATTGATACAGGGCTATGGGGAGAGAGCGGGGCAGTGGGATTAGTTTGGGGATTGATACAGGGCTATGGGGAGAGAGCGGGGCAGTGGGATTAGTTTGGGGATTGATACAGGGCTATGGGGAGAGAGCTGGGCAGTAGGATTAGTTTGGGGATTGATACAGGGCTATGGGGAGAGAGCGGGGCAGTGGGATTAGTTTGGGGATTGATACAGGGCTATGGGGAGAGAGTGGGGCAGTGGGATTAGTTTGGGGATTGCTACAGGGCTATGGGAGAGAGTGGGGCAGTGGGATTAGTTTGGGGATTGATACAGTGCTATGGGAGAGAGTGGGGCAGTGGGATTAGTTTGGGGGATTGATACAGGGCTATGGGGAGAGAGCTGGGCAGTGGGATTAGTTTGGGGATTGATACAGGGGCTATGGGGAGAGAGCGGGGCAGTGGGATTAGTTGGGGATGATACAGGGCTATGGGGAGAGAGGTGGGGCAGTAGGGATTAGTTGGGGATTGATACAGGCTATGGGGAGAGAGCGGGGGCAGTGGGATTAGTTTGGGGATTGATACAGGGCTAGGGGGAGAGAGTGGGGGCAGTGGAGTAGTTTGGGGATTGATACAGGGCTATGGGGAGAGAGTGGGCAGTGGGATTAGGTTTGGGATTGATACAGTGCTTATGGGGAGAGAGCGGGGCAGTGGGATTAGTTTGGGGATTGATACATGGCTATGGGGAGAGAGTGGGGCAGTGGGATTAGTTTGGGGATTGATACAGGGCAATGGGAGAGAGCGGGGCAGTGGGATTAGTTTGGGGATTGATACAGTGCTATGGGGAGAGAGGGGGCAGTGGGATTAGTTGGGGGATTGATACAGGGCTATCGGGAGGAGAGCGGGGCAGTGGATAGTTTGGGGATTGATACAGGCCTATGGGGAGAGAGCGGGGCAGTGGGATTAGTTTGGGGATGATTCAGGCTATGGGGAGAGAGTGGGGCAGTGGGATTAGTTTGGGGATTGATACAGGGCTATGGGGAGAGAGCGGGTCAGTGGGATTAGTTTGGGATTGATACAGGGCTATGGGGAGAGAGCGGGCAGTGGGATTAGTTTGGGATTGATACAGGGCTATGGGGAGAGAGCGGAGCAGTGGGATTAGTTTGGGGATGATACAGGGCTATGGGGAGAGAGCTGGGCAGTGGGATTAGTTTGGGGATTGATACAGGGCTATGGGAGAGAGCGTGGGCAGTGGGATTAGTTTGGGGATGATACAGGGCTATGGGGAGAGAGCGGGGCAGTGGGATTAGTTTGGGATTGATACAGGGCTATGGGGAGAGAGCGGGGCAGTGGGATTAGTTTGGGGATTGATACAGGGCTATGGGGAGAGAGTGGGGCAGTGGGATTAGTTTGGGATTGATACAGGGCTATGGGGAGAGAGCGGGGCAGTGGGCCTTTGGTTGAGAAAGCGTGCTTGGTGTTCTTGGTGATCCCCGTGTGTCCAGGAACCGTACCCGAATGGTGTCCACCCAATGTGTCATGAAGTCAGGTCAACGTGCGCCTCTGTGCCTTACTTCCCGTCGCTCGGCAACAGGCAAAGCTAGGCCCTGAAGCCTTACTCCCAGTTTGCGGTCAAGGCATTTGTCCGAGGAGGGCGCGTCCTCCACGTGATGTTTCCCGTACTGACGTTTTACCTCATGTTTGACCTTCCATTTGACAGAACACGGACAGCTGGAGTGAGTGAGGCCTGAGACCTACCCTCTTGCCTCCTGGACTGGAGGGGGCCACGATCGCTAGCCTCAAGGGCTCGCGGGTGAAATGGCGGAGTTATCTGGAAAGCCGGATGGCAAGGCTGACTTCCTGAAGACAGAGAAGTCGGCGACCATTGACGAGATGATTGAAGCATGCATCAGCGAATTTGGTGAGGGAGCACTGTGATCTTCTCCCACCTGGGAGAAACAGCTCTCCTTTCTCTCCTCTCTCTCACCCCTCTCTCTTTCTCCATCTCTCTCGCTGCCTTTCGCTCTCTCTCTCTCTCTCTGTCTCACTCTCCCCCTCACCGCACCTCCCTCTACCCCTTAGCCTTTCTTCCCCATCTTTCTTAGTCTCTCTCTTTCTCCCTGTCTCTTCACCTCTCCCTCTATGTCTGTACCTCGCGATGTACCATCAATTGAACGCGAGACGAGTTGCTGTACTAAAGTATGGCTTCAATCAGCTAGATGTTAGCCCTGCGGTCGATTACAGTAAATGGACGACCGCCGGGAGTGCTGGGTATTTATACCCCGCCCTGGAGGCGGGGTTAACTCAGCCTCTCGACCAATCGGGGAGCCGTCACATGACTGGTCTCAACCAATCGTTGAGAGGCACATGATCGACCAGGGCCAATGGTAAGCCGGTGTTCTGCACCAATGGCAGGCAGCTATGCTAATCATACCACCACACCTCGCTCTCTCGCGCCCTTTAACAATATTCCTCTCCCTCCTCCCTCACTCCAACACCTCCCCGCCTCTTCCCAGTCTGTCTCCCACGCCATTTCTGACACTCGCCTCTTGTGTGTATCTCTCTCCTCTGCTGTCTCTGACTCCCACCGCCCCGTCTTTCTCTCTCCCGCTGCCTGTCTGTCTCCCCCCCGCCCCGTCTGTCCCCCCCCCCGCCCCTGTCTGTCTCCCCCCCCCAGTCTCCGTCTGTCCCCCCCCCCAGTCTCCGTCTGTCCCCCCCCAGTCTCCGTCTGTCCCCCCCCCCCCCCAGCCCCTGTCTGTCTCCCCCAGCCCCCGTCTCTCTCTCCCCCTCCCCCCGTCTGGCTCCCCCCCCCCAGTCTCCGTCTGTCTCCCCCAGTCTCCGTCTGTCCCCCCCCAGTCTCCATCTGTCCCCCCCCCAGTCTCCGTCTATCCCCCCCCCAGTCTCCGTCTGTCTCCCCCAGCCCCCGTCTCTCTCTCCCCCTCTCCCCCCAGTCTCCGTCTGTCTCCCCCAGTCTCCGCCTGTCTCTCTCCCCCTGTCCCTTGGCGTGGCCCTCTGTGCCTCCCTCCGTGTCTCTCCGGGTTCTCTCAGTGAATCACACAGAGTGAGGATGCTTTGCAACGCAGCTGCAACTGGGAGTGAAATGCAAGCAGGTTTGGGGCAGCAGGGTAGCGTAGTGGTTAGCACAATTGCTTCACAGCTCCATGGGTCCCTCTACCCTGGGGAAAAAGCCTCTGACTATCCACTCTGTCTACGCCCCTCATAATTTTGTAGACCTCTATCAGGTCGCCCCTCAACCTCCGTCGTTCCAGTGAGAACAAACCGAGTTTATTCAACCGCTCCTCATAGCTAATGCCCTCCGTACCCGGCAACATCCTGGTAAATCTCTTCTGCACCCTCTCTAAAGCCTCCACGTCCTCCTGGTAGTGTGGCGACCAGAATTGAACACTATACTCCAAGTGTGGCCTAACTAAGGTTCTATACAGCTGCAACATGACTTGCCAATTCTTGTACTCAATGCCCTGGCCAATGAAGGCAAGCATGCCGTCTGCCTTCTTGACTTCTCCACCTGTGTTGCCCCTTTCAGTGACCTGTGGACCTGTACACCTAGATCTCTCTGACTGTCAATACTCTTGAGGGTTCTACCATTCACTGTATATTCCCTACCTGTATTAGACCTTCCAAATTCATTACCTCACATTTGTCCGGATTGAACTCCATCTGCCATCTCTCCGCCCAAGTCTCCAAACAATCTAAATCCTGCTGTATCCTCTGACAGTCCTCATCGCTATCCACAATTCCACTAACCTTTGTGTCATCTGCAAACTTACTAATTAGACCAGTTACATTTTCCTCCAAATCATTTATATATACTATGAACAGCAAAGGTCCCAGCACTGATCCCTGCGGAACACCACTAGTCACAGCCCTCCAATCAGAAAAGCACCTTTCCATTGCTACTCTCTGCCTTCTATGACTGAACCAGTTCTGTATCCATCTTGCCAGCTCACCCCTGATCCCGTGTGACTTCACCTTTTGTACCAGTCTGCCATGAGGGACCTTGTCAAAGGCCTTACTGAAGTCCATATAGACAACATCCACTGCCCTCCCTGCATCAATCATCTTTGTGACCTCTTCGAAAAAATCTATCAAGTTTGTGAGACACGACCTCCCCTTCACAAAACCGTGCTGCCTCTCACTGATACATCCAGTTGCTTCCAAATGGGAGTAGATCCTGTCTCGAAGAATTCTCTCCAGTAATTTCCCTACCACTGACGTAAGGCTCACCGGCCTGTAGTTTCCTGGATTATCCTTGCTACCCTTCTTAAACAAAGGAACAACATTGGCTATTCTCCAGTCCTCTGGGACATCACCTGAAGACAATGAGAATCCAAAGATTTATGTCAAGGCCTAAGCAATTTCCTCTCTTGCCTCCTTCAGTATTCTGGGGTAGATCCCATCAGGCCCTGGGGACTTATCTACCTAAAAGGGAGAGAGGGAGACTGTGAAGAGAGAGAGAGACAGACAGAAAGAGAGACAGGGAGAGAGAGAGAGACAGGGAGAGAGAGACTGTGAAGAGAGAGAGAGACAGAGAGAGAGACAGGGAGAGAGAGAGAGAGAGACTGTGAAGCAAGAGAGAGACAGAAAGAGAGACAGGGAGAGAGAGGGAGACTGTGAAGAGAGAGAGAGACAGACAGAAAGAGAGACAGGGAGAGAGAGAGAGAGACTGTGAAGAGAGAGAGAGAGACAGAGAGAGAGACAGGGAGAGAGAGAGAGAGAGACTGTGAAGCAAGAGAGAGACAGAAAGAGAGACAGGGAGAGAGAGAGAGACTGTGAAGAGAGAGAGAGACAGAGAGAGAGAGAGAGAAACAGAGAGAGATAGAGAGACAGAGAGAGAGACTGTGAAGAGAGAGAGACCGAAAGAGAGACAGGGAGAGAGAGACAGAGAGAGAGACAGGGAGAGAGAGAGACTGTGAAGCGAGAGAGAGACAGAGAGACAGGGAGAGAGAGAGAGAAACAGAGAGACAGAGAGACAGAGAGAGAGACTGTGAAGAGAGAGAGAGAGACAGAAAGAGAGACAAGGAGAGAGAGACAGAGAGAGAGACAGGGAGAGAGAGACTGTGAAGCGAGAGAGAGACAGAGAGACAGGGAGAGAGAGAGAAACAGAGAGACAGAGAGACAGGGAGAGAGACTGTGAAGAGAGCGAGAGAGACAGAAAGAGAGACAGGGAGAGCGAGAGAGAGAGAAACAGAGAGAGACAGATAGAGAGACAGGGAGAGAGAGACAGAGAGAGAGAGAAACAGACAGAGACAGAGAGAGATAGATAGAGAGACAGAGAGAGACAGAGAGAGAGAGAAACAGACAGAGACAGAGAGAGACAGATAGAGAGACGGAGAGAGAGACTGTGAAGAGAGAGAGGGAGACGATGAAGAGAGAGAGACAGAGAGAGAGACAGTGGAAGAATTTGGTTATGAGGAAGGGCAGAGAATCAGAGAGATCGACTTAATATTCAGGGAGAGCTGTGTCAATGGACCGAATGGCCTCTCCCTGTCATTAAGGGCCCCGCCAACACTATCTCCCCAATGCCCTGAGGTCAACATTCCTCCGTCAATTAAGACAGTACGATCAATGGCTTCACCTCTGACTCGTTGCCGGTCTTCAAAATGGCCGCCCGGTTCGGTCACCATAGTGACAGTGACTGCAGTCCAGCACGGTGGGACAACGATCGTAAGCCGTACTCCGGGACATCCTGACGTGACAAGCGGATAGTGTGTCGTGCTGTGTTGGGTATCATTGGCGTTTAACTATCTCTCTCTCTCTCCTCTTCCATTCCAGATGACAGTGGCAGACTGGGCAAACAGCTTCTCCCTCGCATGTTCCTGATGATGCACCAGTGGTACCTGCCATCGACCCAGCTGGTGGGAAAACTCCTCAAATTATATCCTTCCCGGGGATTCCGGCTGACCCCTTGCCCCCGTCAGAGATAGCCCCCCCCCCCCCCCCCCCCCCCCCACCCCCCCGCCACTTTGGGGAAATATCGAGCTGGGGCCTAGTCAGAATAGGCTTCGCAGTGAGGTCCTTTTCCCTCAGGATTCTCTTCCCCCTTTCCCTTTGCCAACTCCCCCTCCCTCACCGCCCCTCATACGCAAACACGTTCCCCTCCGATCCCAAATTGTCGGTCGCCCGGAGCGTCGTCCGAGGATGCAGAAGCCAGGCAGGCAAGTGTACAGGGAAGGGGGGGAGACATGGTGGCACAGGGACCAGATAGAGGTGAATACGCCCTTCTGTACACACACACACACACACACACACACACACACACAGTCGGACACAATGGGGGCGATTTTCCGATATGGAGCCCAAGTGTTCGCGCTGTCGTGAACGGCCCCCGCCCCCCCCCCCCCCCCCCCCCCGGCAGGCCACCCCCCGACCGTTCGCGAAGAATTCCTGCCGGCAGCGACCAGGGGTGAACGGCGCCCTTGTGTACACACATACCCACCTCGGAGAAGCGCGCCCCCCCCCATTCTTCTTCTCGTACGTTCTCTCCACAATCTCCCTCTCTCTCTCTCTCTCTCTGTCTCCCACACCCTCTCTGTCAGTCTCTCTGTCTCTCTCAGTCTCCCAGACCCACTCGCTCTTTCTCTCGCTCTCTGTCTCTCTCCCTGGCTCACACGCCCTCTCTCTCTCCCTCTCTGTCACCCAGACACTCTCGCTCTGTCTCTCTCTCTCTCTCTCGCTCTGTCTGTCTCTCTCCTGGCTCACACACCCTCTCTCTCTGCCTCTCTGTCACCCAGACACTCTCGCTCTGTCTCTCTCTCTCTGTCTCTCTCTCTGTCTCCCACACCCACTCTCTGTCTCCCTCTCTCTCTCTCTCTCTCTCTCTCTGTCTCCCACACCCACTCTCTCTCTCTCTCTCTCTCTGTCTCCCACACCCACTCTCCGTCTCGCACACCCTCTCTCTCCACACTCTCTCTTACACCTCATCAGCAGAGTGGGCTAGGTATCTAACCTGGTGACGTTCACACAGGACAGGAACTCACAGAAGGGACCTGAGTGGGTCACTGTGTCTAAACCTCAAGTCACGGCCAACAGTTCATCCAGGAGCGGCAGCTGTTATTACCCAGAAGGCCGAGAATGGGTAAAAGATGATCAAAGATGAAGGTATAGGGGGAGCTTTACTCTGTATCTAACTCCGTGCTGTACCTGTCCTGGGAGTGTTTGATGGGGACAGTGTAGAGGGAGCTTTACTCTGTATCTAACCCCGTGCTGTACTTGTCCTGGGAGTGTTTTGATGGGGACAGTGTAGAGGGAGCTTTACTCTGTATCTAACCCCGTGCTGTACCTGCCCTGGGAGTGTTTGATGGGGACAGTGTAGAGGGAGCTTTACTCTGTATCTAACCCGTGCTGTACCTGTCCTGGGAGTGTTTGATGGGGACAGTGTAGAGGGAGCTTTACTCTGTATCTAACTCCGTGCTGTACCTGTCCTGGGAGTGTTTGATGGGGACAGTGTAGAGGGAGCTTTACTCTGTATCTAACCCCGTGCTGTACCTGTCCTGGGAGTGTTTGATGGGGACAGTGTAGAGGGAGCTTTACTCTGTATCTAACCCCGTGCTGTACCTGTCCTGGGAGTGTTTGATGGGGACAGTGTAGAGGGAGCTTTACTCTGTATCTAACCCCGTGCTGTACCTGTCCTGGGAGTGTTTGATGGGGACAGTGTAGAGGGAGCTTTACTCTGTATCTAACCCCGTGCTGTACCTGTCCTGGGAGTGTTTGATGGGGACAGTGTAGAGGGAGCTTTACTCTGTATCTAACCCCGTGCTGTACCTGTCCTGGGAGTGTTTGATGGGGACAGTGTAGAGGGAGCTTTACTCTGTATCTAACCCCGTGCTGTACCTGTCCTGGGAGTGTTTGATGGGGACAGTGTAGAGGGAGCTTTACTCTGTATCTAACCCCGTGCTGTACCTGTCCTGGGAGTGTTTGATGGGGGACAGTGTAGAGGAAGCTTCACTCTGTATCTAACACCGTGCTGTACCTGTCCTGGGAGTGTTTGACGGGGACAGTGTAGAGGGAGCTTTACTCTGTATCTAACCCCGTGCTGTACCTGTCCTGGGAGTGTTTGATGGGGACAGTGTAGAGGGAGCTTTACTCTGTATCTAACCCCGTGCTGTACCTGTCCTGGGAGTGTTTGATGGGGACAGTGTAGAGGGAGCTTTACTCTGTATCTAACCCCGTGCTGTACCTGTCCTGGGAGTGTTTGATGGGGGACAGTGTAGAGGGAGC
>NC_052176.1:5600120-5626000 GCF_902713615.1 Scyliorhinus canicula | reverse complement strand
GACCTCTGACAGTGCAGCACTCCCTCATTACTGACCCTCTGACTGTGCAGCACTCCCTCAGTACTGATCCTCTGACAGTGCGGCACTCCCTCAGTACTGACCCTCTGACAGTGCAGCACTCCCTCAGTACTGACCCTCTGACAGTGCTGCACTCCCTCAGTACTGACCCTCTGACAGTGCGGCACTCCCTCAGTACTGACCCTCTGGCAGTGCAGCACTCCCTCACTACTGACCCTCTGGCAGTGCAGCACTCCCTCAGTACTAACCCTCTGACAGTGCGGCACCTCCCTCAGTACTGACCCTCTGACAGTGCAGCACTCCCTCATTACTGACCCTCTGACTGTGCAGCACTCCCTCAGTACTGACCCTCTGACAGTGCAGCACTCCCTCAGTACTGACCCTCTGACAGTGCTGCACTCCCTCAGTACTGACTCTCTGACAGTGCAGCACTCCCTTAGTAGTGACTCTCTGACAGTGCAGCACTCCCTCAGTACTGACCCTCTGACAGTGCGGCGCTCCCTCAGTACTGACCCTCTGACAGTGCAGCACTCCCTCAGTACTGACCCTCTGACAGTGCGGCACTCCCTCAGTACTGACCCTCTGACAGTGCAGCACTCCCTCAGTACTGACCCTCTGACAGTGCAGCACTCCCTCAGTACTGACCCTCTGACAGTGCAGCACTCCCTCAGTACTGACCCTCTGACAGTGCGGCACTCCCTCAGTACTGACCCTCTGACAGTGCAGCACTCCCTCAGTACTGACCCTCTGACAGTGCAGCACTCCCTCAGTACTGACCCTCTGACAGTGCGGCACTCCCTCAGTACTGACCCTCTGACAGTGCAGCACTCCCTCAGTACTGACCCTCTGACAGTGCGGCACTCCCTCAGTACTGACCCTCTGACAGTGCAGCACTCCCTCAGTAGTGACTCTCTGACTGTGTTGCGACCACAACTGAAGCCCCCCAGACGCCCCACGCGGTGCTGTGTGCTTCGATGGGAGGGTGAACGGTGGAAGGAGAATTGAGGTCCAGGAATTGGGGCTGTGCCCTGTTCTAGGCTTGGCAGAAGGCCCATTCAGGCCCCCCCCCCCCCCCCCCCCCCCCAACTCGTGCTCCAATGGTTGTCCACGCTGTGATAGGTGAGAGGTCAGAGTCTGGAGATGAGTCGTACGTTGGGACAGATATTCGATTCGGACAGATCAGGCCTAAATGGGCCTCCATATTCTCTCGAGTTTGGAAGAGTGAGAGTTGATCTAAATGGAGAAATGTGTGAGATTCTGAAGGAGCTTGACAGGGTGGACGCTGACAGATTGATTGGAGAATCTAGAACATGAGGGCACAGTCCCGCGATAAGGTGTCGTCAGTTTTGGGGACTGAAATGAGGAGAAATTTCTTCACTCGGGGAAGGAGTCGGCCATTTTGGGGACCGAGATGAGGAGAAATTTCTTCGCTCGGGGTTAGGAGTCGGCCATTTTGGGGACTGAGATGAGGAGAAATGTCTTCACTTGGGGAAGGAGTCGGCTATTTTAAGGACCAGGATGAGGAGAAATTTCTTCACTCCGATGTAGGTGAACCTGTGGAATTCTTAATCCCAGGGGGCCGCGGAGGCCAAGCCACTGAACGTATTTAAGAAGGAAATGGATAAATTTCTCGACTCCAAAGGGGTTAAAGGGTGTGGGGGGTGGGGATGGGGGGTTGGGGAGAGCGGGACTGTGTGGTGTTGAGAGATGGTGGAGCAGCCATGGTCATATTGAGCAGGCCAGAAGGCCCAATACCCGCCTTCCGCTCCTATTATCTCTGTTTATAAGATTGACAATCTGACCCCATTGCCTCGTGCCAATGTGGTTGCGTGACCTTCCTCTTCCTTCCCCTTTTTGACATGTTGTTCAAACCCGCAGTGGGGTGCGATGGTACACACGCTCCCTTGCGTAACCTTCCCCATTGCAGCCTCTCTCTCCCTCTTGCTCTCTCTCGGTGTGGTTTGATTGCTCTGTGGTCAAGCCTTGAGCTCAAAATAGCGCGTAAAGGTGGAAGGTTGCTGACGCGGGGGTGTGGGGTGGTGTGCGGGGGAGGGGAGGGGGGAGGGAAGTCTACCGACAGACAAAAGGGATGGACTTATATTCATAAATAAATACACCCACGTGATCGCACACCCCACTGGACTTAACACCCAGCAGAAGGAGTGTTTATGCCTGTTCCTCGTCAGTGTCAATAGCCCTTATTGATTTTTTTACTTCATTAACGGGATGTGGGCGTCGCTGGCTATAGGCCCAGTATTTGTTGCCCATCTCTAATTGCCCCTCGAGAAGGTGGTGGGTGAGCCGCCATCTTGAACCCGCCGCAGCCCCCGTGTGGTGTAGGTACACCTGCCGTGCTGTTAGGGAGGGAGCTCCCAGGATTTTGACCCCAGCCACAGTGAAGGAACGGCCGATATATTCCCGATTCGGGATGGCGAGCGGCTCGGAGGGGGGGGGACTTGCAGGCGGGGGTGTTCCCCGTGCGTCTGCTGCTGCCCTCGTCCTTCTAGACGGTAGAGGTGGCGGGTTTGGAAGGTGCTGTCAGAGGGGCGAGTGGCTGCGGGGCGTCTTGTAGACGGTGCACACGGCTGCCGCTGTGCGTCGGGGGGGTGGAGGGGGTGAATGTTTGTGGTTAGCGTGTCGATCGAGCGGGGCTGCTTTGCCCTGGATGGTGTCGAGCTTCTCGAGTGTTGTTGGGAGCCGCGCTCATCCAGGCGAGTGGAGAGTCCCTCACACTCCTGACTTGTGCCTTGTAGATGGTGGACAGGCTTTGGGGGGAGTCAGGAGGTGAGGTACTCTCCGCAGGATTCCCAGCCTCTGACCTGCCCTGGTAGCCGCAGCATTAATGTGGCTGGGTCCAGTTCACTTTCTGATCAATGGTAACCCCCAGGATGTTGATCAAAGCTTTTGAAAGAGTTGGTAAAACATTCTCTTATCCACATTTACGTGGGAAGATGTTACATCATCACTTTGAGTTGTCATTACGGCCTCCCCCTAGGTGGTTGGGGGAGGGGAGGGGAGATTTGACAGGAGGACGTACTTACGGCCGTCCACCTTTGCGTGAGGTCCTACCCCCTCCCCCAGCCTAACTGAGGGCGGGCACGGGAATGTTGTGACGGGAGCACGAAACGGAGGATGGGACCCCCACCTCCCTGCCCCTCCCCCAGGATAATTACCCCCCCCCCCAGCCGCCCCCACCACCGCCGTCAAGCGGCCGAAACGCCACGCCCGCCGCCACCTCAAGATGGATTCCGCCTCAACCGAAGAAGGCCGGAGGCCGTAAATGCGGCTGGGGCACCCCTGCCGTCGGGCAGGAGTTTCGCCTCGGCCGGCGCCCTGTTTAGCTCTCCTCCCCCCACCCCCCCCCCCCCCCCGCCTTCCCTCACCCCCGACCCCGGGGCTGACCTTTAACCCAGAGAAACGAGCCTCCCAGGTGCACAGACGCACTTGCAGAGGAAGTGAGAGTGAGAGGCCCCCCTCCCCACCCCACAGGAAGTGGAGTTGGCGGTTGCTCGCTTCTCAGCTCGTGAGGCCTCAAGAAACAGGAACAGGGCTGGGGTGGGGGGGAGGTCCCTTCGGCCCTCCGAGCCTGCCGCTCCGCTATTTCGCAAGGTCGTGGTCCGACCGGGCACTCGCTGGGTCCGCTCTCGTCCCCTGCGCCCCCCCCCCCCCCATTAATTCCCCCAAACCGCTCCCCCCGACTAATTAAGAACCGATCTCGGCCTTGAGAAATATTCGAGGCCTCGCCCTCCACCACTTCCCGGGGGGGAGGGGGGTCAAAGAATTCCAAAGATCCTTCGAGGGAAGAAATTCTTCCTCAAATCCCTCTACAACGACGCCCCTCTCATTCTGCGACGATGCCCTCCGGCCCGACACTCTCCCGAGAGTGGGAACGTCGAACCGACATCGAGCCTGTCTGAAGCCCCGAGAATCTCCCGAATCACATCACCTCCTGTTCCTCCCAACTCCAAGCAAGACGGACCCCCCACCCTGGTTAATCTTTCCTCATGTGGCATTCCCGGTGGGATCATCCCAGTAAACCTCCCCCGCACTGCCTCCAATGGGAACATAGCTTTCCTTCAATAAGAGAACCAAACCTCCACACGGTTTCCCAACTATGGCCCCTGAGGTGCCTTGTACGGTTTTAGCGACGCCTCTGGACAAAACCCTTGAAACCAAAGCTAGCCTTCCGTCTGCCTCCTTTGTTACGTTCTGTAGCGTACGTGAGCTTTCCTGGTTTCCTGAACAAGGACCGCCCCCGCCCCAAGTCCCATTGCGCTCCGGCTTTCTGCCGCCTCTCCCCATTGACCTGATCGTCCAACCCTCGCGCCCTTCCTTCCCAAATGAACGCAGTTTCCCCCCCCCGTTTGCCACATTCCTGTCCGCTCGCTCAACCCCGTCACCCGGGGCGGGATTCTCCATTAGCGGGGCCTCTGTCCCCACGCCGGCGGGAACGGACGGCGTATTTACGCGCATGCGCGGGTCGGGCGGCGTATTTACGCGCATGCGCGGGACGGGCGGTGTATTTACGCGCATGCGCGGAACGTGCGTCGTATTTCAGCGCATGCGCAGAACGGGCGACATATTACCGCGCATGCGCAGAACGGGTGGCGTATTTCCGCACATGCGCGGGGGTTCCCTTCTCCGCGTCAGACCCCGGGCAATATGGCGGAGCCCTAAAGGGGACCGGCGCAGAGGAAAGACGGCCCCCCACGGAACCAGCCCGCCCGCAGATCGGTATGCCCCGATCGCGGGCCAGGCCACTGTGGAACCCCCCCCAGCAGTGGTCGCATCTCCCGCACCCCCCTCCAGGACCACCCTCGCACATTTACCTGCCGGTCCTGCCGTGGGGGAGGTCAGTAACCTATGACGGCGGGGCCTGGGCAAAACCTGTCGCCAACTCGGCCAATCGGGGCCTGGAGAATCGCCGAGGGCTGTCAACGGCCCCCAACCGGCATGTCGGGAATCCTGCCTGTGCCTGATAAACTGCGCCGGAAAATAGGGAAGCCGGCGTCGGGGCGGGATTCGCGCCTCCCCCCCCCGGATCCAACCCGGCGCAGGGTCGGAGAATCCCGGCCCATCTCTCTCTCCGCGAGCGAGTCCTCCTCGTGGCCTGCCGTCCCACCCGCCCGCAAACTTGGCCGCGGATCACTCTGCGCCCCCCCCACCCCTCCCCCAACAAAGGGTCATTTGGCAAACCAAATTCCAGGCCAAAGGTCAAACGACACGTATGTCCCAGTCGGAGCCAGCGATAAGGCCGGTCCCCATTAGGGCCGGGTTTTTAAGTCCAAGGTTCACGAGCCACAGAGGCTAAGCCTCCACATTCAGAGGATGATATCCTATGCCACGAGCCCCAAGGGGTGACTCCGTTGGTCCCGTGAGGATCATTAGTGTTCCCCAATCCTCGAATCACATTCCATCTCGAAGCAGAAACGACCGCCATTTTGAAGGACCCGGGGCTCAGGTTGGCTGAGGGGCTGGGGTAGGGGAAGCAGGGGTGACCAAAACTAATCCCACTGCCCCGCTCTCTCCCCATAGCCCTGTATCAATCCCCAAACTAATCCCACTGCCCCGCTCTCTCCCCATAGCCCTGTATCAATCCCCAAACTAATCCCACTGCCCCACTCTCTCCCCATAGCCCTGTATCAATCCCAAACTAATCCCACTGCCCCACTCTCTCCCCATAGCCCTGTATCAATCCCCAAACTAATCCCACTGCCCCACTCTCTCCCCATAGCCCTGTATCAATCCCCAAACTAATCCCACTGCCCCGCTCTCTCCCCATAGCCCTGTATCAATCCCAAAACTAATCCCACTGCCCCGCTCTCTCCCCATAGCCCTGTATCAATCCCAAACTAATCCCACTGCCCAACTCTCTCCCCATAGCCCTGTATCAATCCCAAACTAATCCCACTGCCCCACTCTCTCCCCATAGCCCTGTATCAATCCCCAAACTAATCCCACTGCCCCGCTCTCTCCCCATAGCCCTGTATCAATCCCCAAACTAATCCCACTGCCCCGCTCTCTCCCCATAGCCCTGTATCAATCCCCAAACTAATCCCACTGCCCCACTCTCTCCCCATAGCCCTGTATCAATCCCAAACTAATCCCACTGCCCCGCTCTCTCCCCATAGCCCTGTATCAATCCCAAACTAATCCCACTGCCCCGCTCTCTCTCCATAGCCCTGTATCAATCCCCAAACTAATCCCACTGCCCCGCTCTCTCCCCATAGCCCTGTATCAATCCCAAACTAATCCCACTGCCCCGCTCTCTCCCCATAGCCCTGTATCAATCCCAAACTAATCCCACTGTCCCAATGTCTCCCCATAGCCCTGTATCAATCCCCAAACTAATCCCACTGCCCCGCTCTCTCCCCATAGCCCTGCATCAATCCCCAAACTAATCCCACTGCCCCACTCTCTCCCCATAGCCCTGTATCAATCCCAAACTCATTACTGACCCTCTGACAGTGCCGCACTCCCTCAGTACTGACCCTCTGACAGTGCAGCACTCCCTCAGTACTGACCCTCTGACAGTGCGGCACTCCCTCAGTACTGACCCTCTGACAGTGCGGCACTCCCTCAGTACTGACCCTCTGACAGTGCGGCACTCCCTCAGTACTGACCCTCTGACAGTGCGGCACTCCCTCAGTACTGACCCTCTGACAGTGCGGCACTCCCTCAGTACTGACCCTCTGACAGTGCGGCACTCCCTCAGTACTGACCCTCTGACAGTGCGGCACTCCCTCAGTACTGACCCTCTGACAGTGCGGCACTCCCTCAGTACTGACCCTCTGACAGTGCGGCACTCCCTCAGTACTGACCCTCTGACAGTGCGGCACTCCCTCAGTACTGACCCTCTGACAGTGCGGCCCTCCCTCAGTACTGACCCTCTGACAGTGCGGCACTCCCTCAGTACTGACCCTCCGACAGTGCGGTACTCCCTCAGTACTGACCCTCTGACAGTGTGGCACTCCCTCAGTACTGACCCTCTGACAGTGCAGCACTCCCTCAGTACTGACCCTCTGACAGTGCAACGCTCCCTCAGTACTGACCCTCTGACAGTACAGCACTCCCTCAGTACTGACCCTCTGACAGTGCGGCACTCCCTCAGTACTGACCCTCTGCTTGTTTAATGCTCCACTATGTCCAGAGGGACAATGGGGTTTCGAACCCAAGAAATCCTGACCCGGCGGCGAAAACGGTACAGACAGTGAACCATGGATGAATCTCATTCCTCTCCCTCCCCTTCCATCCCTTGTCTCTTTCCCAAGTGGCGGTGTAGATGAAGAGGGAACGTTGGTCACGTAATTCAGCAGAGGCTCAGAGTTAAAACCGGGGCCTACACGCCCCAGGTGGCTCAACGCGGGGCAAACTGCTAGGCCGCAACTATTGGGTGACAGCTGAGCTGTAGTTGAGCTTCCTGCCCCCTGCAACCCGCCCACCCTGCACCGAACAACCTTTCAAAACAAGATCGCAACTGAGGCAAGGCTGCCGTCGCTAAGGAAACGACTTCCTCGGCCCAGGCGCTTCCTGCTCTTTTTCCTCCCACACCCTTTAACTCTCGTCGACCTGTTGTTCGTGTCGTCTGGTTGCAGGCAGATAGGATCCTGAAATGTGAAGGGGCCAAAGTACCCAGCGAGAGGGGGCGGGGGGAGGGTGGGGGGGAGGGGGGAGGGGGGGCAAGATGGAGGCTGCGCTCCCTGTGAATCCCTGACACAAGGCCAATCGCTGGTGGCGGCCCCCTCGGCAGATTTAACGGACCCGACAGGAGGATCTCGCCAAATAAAGAGGGAGGTTGGCCTTTCAACTGGGGGGCGGGGAGGGTCAAAGTGGCCTCAAACCCCCAATATTAATGACGTCAGCCGGCCGCACCGATCGCACATGGCGGCCGCCCGCTCGACCCTGGAAGCAGGGGGAATTCTGGGAGACGTCGGGCGCGCCTCCCACAACGTCGACGGGCGGTCGCCCGATATTTCGGGTGAGCGGGGTCGCGAGTCTGAAACGTGCCCCCCCCCCCTCCTCCCGCACCACCACCTCCCCGACAGTCAAGCAGGCGATTAGGCCCACTTGGGAGGGGAGGGGGGGGGGGTTGCGGGATGAATGCTGAGAGTGTATTTCCCCCTCGTGGGGGGAATCGGGACCTGCGGGGGGTGGAGGTGGGGGGTGGGGTGTGTTGGGCAAATGGGCTGCCCATTTAAGACGGAGGTGAGGAGAGATCTTTTCCCTCGGAGGGAGGGTGTCGGGGAGTCTCCGGAACTCTCTTCCTCAGAGAGCGGAGGAGCCTGCCAATCATTGAACGCTTCTGAGGCCGAGGGGGTCAGATCCTTCACCGAGCAGGGAGTCAAAGGTTAACGGGGGCTGGGGGAGGGCGGTGGCGGAGGGGGGGGGGGGGGGGGGGGGGGGGCTGGGTAACCTTTATGGCAGAGAGCAGGCCCGAGGGGCCTCCTCCTTATTCATACGTCCCCCTCCGTTCATTTTCCCTTCGCGGGGAGGGGCGGGGCCTACTCGGCTGGTTCAGCCTGGGAAGGGAAGGGGATAGAATCACAGGACCCCTACAGCGCAGTGGGAGGCCGTTCGGCCCATCGGGTCTGCCTCCTTTGAGGGTGGGCGAATGCGCGCCCCTCGTGGTTTCCCCCGGCGACGATGACGGGGGGGGGCAGGTAGCCGGCGGGCCTTCCAGCCTGTCGTGGCTCTGGCGCGGTTTAACGGAGCCTGGGGCAAGGCCTTTATCAGCCTGTTGTTGTTCGTCTGAGTGACAGCGGGCCCACTGCACAGGATGTGAGTAGACACATTCTCCCAGCAATGCAGCTGTCACTGATACGGCCCTCGGAACGCGACAGGAAGCAGCCTTGTCGCTGTTGGCTTTTTGACCTTCCTCTCCCCGCTGGTACCCGTGACGATTGTGTGTGCCTGTGTGTCCCAGGCAAGCAGCTCCACTGGCTCCCCCTTCAAGAAGCCCTCCTCCCCCCCTCCCTCCCATCCCCCAACCTTCTGCGGCAGCCATCTTGAAACGCTTGGCGTTCCCTCCTGCCTTTTTCTTTTGAAGGGCGGAAAGGGGATCTTGCATTACTGTAGCGCCTGTCGCCACCTCCTGACAACCCCAGAGGGCCTGACAGCCGATGGAGGGCCTTTCAAAGCGCGGGGCTACGAGGCGGGCGCGAGGAATGGGCGGTCTATGCCCTCCCACCCACCCCGCTACCCCCCCCCCCCCCACACATTGCTCCACAGGAGGTACCGTTCATTTTACAAATCAAATTCGTTCCCCGAAAGACACTTCACTCCGCTAATGCTGTGCCAGGAAAATAAACACAGGCCTTTTTCCCCAGACTTCCTTCTGGTTTAGCACAGTGGGCTAAACCACTGGCTTGTGATGCAGAACGAGTCCAGCAGCGCGGGTTCAATTCCCGTACCAGCCTCCCCGAACAGGCGCCGGAATGTGGCGACTAGGGGGCTTTTCACAGTAACTGCATTGAAGCCGACTCGTGACAATAAGCGATTATTATTATTCAGTGAACTCAGCACGATTGGTTTATTCTCGAGCACACACACTCACTCTCACACTCACACACACACATTCGTCACTCACACACACACATTCGTCACTCACACACACACATTCGTCACTCACACACACACGCACACTCACACACTGACACTCGTCAGCCCTGTGTAGGCCAGAGAGACAACCCCTGAAGCACAGGCCGCAGATCTTGACGATTATATGCGCCGTGGTTCGCACTTGGTCAGAGCCACCTGGGGGTGAGTCACGGTGTCCCCAACGGAGCAGGGTGCCGTGTCTGGGTCCGACACCCAGTGCGATACCTGTTCGGTTTTGACCCACCCCCACCATCGTGGGAGGCCGAAGCCTGGTGTTTCCTGGGAATGTCGACCCAGGGGCTGATCCTCGGCCTACGCCGGGGACGTTGTGTCACAGCTCAACCGGGCACCATCGCAGTGTTCAGCCACTGGGTATCAGAGGGAGGGAGAGCGAGAGAGACGCAGAGGAGGTTCCGAGCGCTCTGGTGCTGCCGCCCCAAGGGTTTCCCGCTCGTTCGCTCACGGGACTGTCGCGAGTGCGGCCGAGACTTTGCGGAGGTGAAGCTGAAAGGCGGTGACCTCATGCGATGGGGGGGGGGGAGGAGCAGACTCGATGGGCTGAATGGCCGACTTCTGCTCCTAGGCTTCAGGATCACCCGCGCGCCCATCCCATCGCCACAGACCAGCGAGTGATTCCGACGCGGTGGTCATCCATCTTTACGGATCGGGGCTGAGGGATGTGTTTTGAGAACAATACGATAGGCCCCACTCACTGCATGCCGTCCAGTATTGACCAAAGATCATCTGCATCTGTCCCAGACGGCAGAAGGGCCTCGAGCACAGACAGCTCCTTCAATAGCGCAACAGTCCCGGGGAACCATACAGCAGCCGGAACAACATCATTACAATCCTTCAGAGCAATGTTTCTGTACTGTTAGAATGAGAATCATCATTCCGGGCAAAACAATAGCCCGCTACCAAATCAGAATTAGATACAGAGTAAAGCTCCCTCTACACCGTGCCCAGCAAACACTCCCAGGACAGGTACAGCACGGGGTTAGATACAGAGTAAAGCTCCCTCTACACTTTCCCCATCAAACACTCCCAGGACAGGCACAGCACAGGGTTAGATACAGAGTAAAGCTCCCTCTACACTGTCCCCATCAAACACTCCCAGGACAGGTACAGCACGGGGTTAGATACAGAGTAAAGCTCCCTCTACACTGTCCCCATCAAACACTCCCAGGACAGGTACAGCACGGGGTTAGATACAGAGTAAAGCTCCCTCTACACTGTCCCCATCAAACACTCCCAGGACAGGTACAGCACGGGGTTAGATACAGTGTAAAGCTCCCTCTACACTGTCCCCATCAAACACTCCCAGGACAGGTACAGCACGGGGTTAGATACAGAGTAAAGCTCCCTCTACACTGTCCCCATCAAACACTCCCAGGACAGGTACAGCACGGGGTTAGATACAGAGTAAAGCTCCCTCTACACTGCCCCCATCAAACGCTCCCAGGGCAGGTACAGCACGGGGTTAGATACAGAGTAAAGCTCCCTCTACACTGTCCCCATCAAACACTCCCAGGACAGGTACAGCACGGGGTTAGATACAGAGTAAATCTCCCCCTACACTGTTCCCCATCAAACACTCCCAGGACAGGTACAGCATGGGGTTAGATACAGAGTAAAGCTCCCTCCACACTGTCCCCATCAAACACTCCCAGGACAGGTACAGCACGGGGTTAGATACAGAGTAAAGCTCCCTCTACACTGTCCCCATCAAACACTCCCAGGACAGGTACAGCACGGGGTTAGATACAGAGTAAAGCTCCCTCTACACTGTCCCCATCAAACACTCCCAGGACAGGTACAGCACGGGGTTAGATACAGAGTAAAGCTTCCTCTGGGCTGTGGCCTGTGGGGAAAGAGCAGGCGGTCAGGGAAAGGGAGGTTTGATGTCCTCTGGTGCAGCTGTGTAGAGTGGGTGTGGGTGGGTCGCCAAGGACAACAGCGGTATCTGCTGAACAGGCTAATGGCCTGCCTGTACCTCAGAACGTGTTGTTGAGGAACGGGGTTGCGACGATCTGTTTTCTGACAGGGTTGTCTGTCCCGGACTTTGACAGGAACTTCACTCCGAGCCGAGTTGGACAACAGCTGGAGCTAAAGGACACTGGGAAACGGCCCAGTCTCCACAAGGGGATGGAGAGATTTGCATTTCTATAGCGCCCATCACCCTCTGCGTACCGCCAATGAAGATCGGGCGGTGCCGATCGTGATGCAGCACAGGCGTCAGCCAATAGGCGCACAGCAGGATCCCAATACGAGCGGCGTGTTATCGATCCAGGTCGTCATCTGTTTTTGCCGTTGTTCCTTGCACTCCCTCAGTACTGACCCTCTGACAGTGCAGCACTCCCTCAGTACTGACCCTCTGACAGTGCGGCACTCCCTCAGTACTGACCCTCTGACAGTGCGGCACTCCCTCAGTACTGACCCTCTGACAGTGCGGCACTCCCTCAGTACTGACCCTCTGACAGTGCGGCTCTCCCTCAGCACTGACCCTCTGACAGTGCGGCACTCCCTCAGTACTGACCCTCTGACAGTGCGGCACTCCCTCAGTACTGACCCTCTGACAGTGCAGCACTCCCTCAGTACTGACCCTCTGACAGTGCAGCACTCCCTCAGCACTGACCCTCTGACAGTGCAGCACTCCCTCAGTACTGACCCTCTGACAGTGCAGCACTCCCTCAGTACTGACCCTCTGACAGTGTGGCACTCCCTCAGTACTGACCCTCTGACAATGCAGCACTCCCTCGGTACTGGCCCTCTGACAGCGCGGCACTCCCTCAGTACTGACCCTCTGACAGTGCGGCACTCCCTCAGTACTGACCCTCTGACAGTGCAGCACTCCCTCAGTACTGACCCTCTGACAGTGCAGCTCCCTCAGTACTGACCCTCTGACAGTGCGGTACTCCCTCAGTACTGACCCTCTGACAGTGCGGCACTCCCTCAGTACTGACCCTCTGACAGTGCAGCACTCCCTCAGTACTGACCCTCTGACAGTGCAGCACTCCCTCAGTACTGACCCTCTGATAGTGCGGCACTCCCTCAGTACTGACCCTCTGACAGTGCAGCACTCCCTCAGTACTGACCCTCTGACAGTGCGGCACTCCCTCAGTACTGACCCTCTGACAGTGCGGCACTCCCTCAGTACTGACCCTCGGACAGTGCAGCACTCCCTCACTACTGACCCTCTGACAGTGCGGCCCTCCCTCAGTACTGACCCTCTGACAGTGCGGCACTCCCTCAGTACTGACCCTCTGACAGTGCGGCACTCCCTCAGTACTGACCCTCTGACAGTGCAGCACTCCCTCAGTACTGACCCTCTGACAGTGCGGCCCTCCCTCAGTACTGACCCTCTGACAGTGCGGCACTCCCTCAGTCCTATTCCACAGGGATTCCTTTGCCCTGTGCGTGACCATTCCGTCTGTGCCGTCGGGAAAACTGGCATTCCTATCTTTGATCGTGAGCTGCTGAGGGGTGTCGGTAGGGCCGGGGTTGTGATTGAGTTGTCTGGGTTTGAGGGACAGGTGTCTGAGTGCGAGGGTGCCTTCACCGGCTCTAAACCGCCTCTTCCAGGACTGAGTCGGCCTGGAGGCTTCGAGCGGGTCTTTGAACGTGTTTGAAATTGCCAATTGAGTGAGCGTTTTCAGAGCAATCTGACAAGAAACACAGACGAACCATCGGCTCTTAACACCCACGTCTGACACCTGTTTCCAGCCAGGAATGAGGAAGTGGTTCTGGTGCCAAACTGCGGGTTACTCATTCGCGCTCACTGAGCTCGCACAGCATTGTCCGTCCTTTCCACCTGCAGCGTTCCGCTTTGCAGTACCGTCCTCACCCAAAGGGGCCTTTTACTGAAGGGTCGGGTTTTTCCGCAAACATAATTTATTCAAAGCCATTAGTTACGAAGAGGGTAGCACGGTGGCACAGTGGTTAGCTCTGGTGCCTCTCAATGCCAGGGACACGGTTTCGATTCCGGCCTCGGGTGACTGTCTGTGCGGAGTTAGCACGTTCTCCCACCCCCACCCACCCCCCACACCCCACCCACCCCCCACACCCCGTGTCTGCTTAGGTTTCCTCCAAGTGCTCCGGTTTCCTCCCACAGTCCAAATATGAGCAGGTTAGGTGGATTGGCCGTGCTAAATTGTCCCTTAGTGTCCAAAGATGTGCAGGTTAGGTGGATTGGCCATGCTAAATTGCCCCTTAGTGTCCAAAGATGGGCAGGTTGGGTGGATTGGCCATGCTAAATTGTCCCTTAGTGTCCAAAGATGTGCAGGTTAGGTGGATTGGCCGTGCTAAATTGTCCCTTAATGTCCAAAGATGTACAGGTTAGGTGGATTGGCCGTGCTAAATTGTCCCTTAGTGTCCAAAGATGTACAGGTTAGTTGGATTGGCCATGCTAAATTGCCCCTTAGTGTCCACAGATGTGCAGGTTTGGTCGATTGGCCGTGCTAAATTGTCCCTTAGTTTCCAAAGATGTACAGGTTAGGTGGATTGGCCGTGCTAAATTGTCCCTTAATGTCCACAGATGTGCAGGTTTGGTCGATTGGCCGTGCTAAATTGTCCCTTAGTTTCCAAAGATGTGCAGGTTAGGTGGATTGGCCGTGCTAAATTGCCCCTACGTACACAGTCGACAAAAAAGCATAATTGACAGAGAACATTGACAAATGGTACATCGACAAACAGGGATTGGTTACAGTGCAGAACAAGGGGCCAAACAAAGCAAATACATGAGCAAGAGCAGCATAGGGCGTCGTGAATAGTGTTCTTACAGGGAACAGATCAGTCCGAGGGGGGAGTCGTTGAGGAGTCTGGTGGCTGTGGGGTGTCTAGTAGTCTGGTATGTCTGGATGTGCGGGTCTTCAGACTTCTGTACCTTCTGCCTGATGGAAGGCTCTGGAAGACGGCAATGCCTGGGTGGGAGGGGTCTCTGACAATGCTGCCTGCCTTCCTGAGGCAGCGGGAGGGGTGGACAGAATCAATGTGGGGGCGGCCAGCTTGTGTGATGCGTTGGCATAGGGTGGTGAAAAAGGACACTCGCCTTTGGGGAGGCCACAGCTGGGGCACTGGGTGCAGTTCTGGTCGCCACATTATAGGAAGGATGTGATTGTACTGGAGGGGATGCAGAGGGGATTCACCAGGATGTTGCCTGGGATGGAGCGTTTAAGTTATGAAGAGAGGTTGGATAGGCTTGGGTTGTTTTCGCTGGAGCAGAGAAGACTGAGGGGCGACCTGATCGAGGTGGACAAGATTATGAGGGGGGTGGACAGGGTGGAGAGGGAGCAGCTGTTCCACTGAGTTGAAGGGTCAGTCACGAGGGGGACACAAGTTCACGGTGAGGGGGAGGGCGCTCAGGGAGACGCCCCCCCCCCCCATTTACTACCTGTTGCCAATTAAGGGTTAGATTGGGAACAGAGGGGCAGCCTCGGAGAAGGTCAGGCCTCCACCCGCAGTCGAATAGCTCAGGCCGTTCGTGCACAGGCGGCCGATTGTGCCACTCCTGCTGTCAGGTGAATGAGTTGGGGCTTTGCCAGGTTTGGATCAAGGGCCCTCGACCCGCACTTGGGGGGGGGGGGGGGTGTCGGAAGGCAAGGGTGTGGGTCGACGGCGAATCAGCGATCCCTAGGCCTCAGGCCTAGCCGAGCAGTTTCGTTGCCAGCGCAGTCTGGCAGGAGTTAAAGTGGGGCACGGTTCTCCCGGGTGGCTGGCATGAGATTTCAACAGCTCGCAGTCTGTTCCTGATCAGGCATCACTGCTCCCGAGATTCCCCACAGGAGGCACACACACACACGGCTGGCAGCCGAGTGACATTGTGGAGTCCGCTCACTGCCCAATGGTGGGCGGCTGCCGGGGCCTGGCGGATTTGCCAACCTCCTGACTCGTGGGTTAACCTATCAAGCTCTTCGGCTGGCCGGATCTCCATCCTTGCCCAGCGCAAAGGCCCTGAGAGAGCACGGGCAGGGCGACAGAGTTAGAGGCCGCGGACTGCGGAGGGTCAGTGCGTGTGGGTGTGTGAGTGTGACAGAGTGTGTGTGTGTGTGTGTGTCATAGTGTGTGTGTGTGTGACAGAGTGTGTGTGTGTGTGTGTGTGTGTCATAGTGTGTGTGTGTGAGTGACAGTGTGTGTGTGTGTGTGTGTGAGAGAGTGTGTATGTCATAGTGTGTGTGTGAGTGTGTGACAGTGTGTTTGTGAGTGTGTGACAGTGTGTGTGTGTGAGTGTGTGACAGTGTGTGTGAGTGTGTGACAGTGTGTGTGTGTGAGTGTGTGACAGTGTGTGTGAGTGTGTGACAGTGTGTGTGCGTGAGTGTGTGTGTGTGACAGAGTGTGTTTGTGTGTGTGTGTGACAGTGTGTGTTTGTGAGTGTGTGACAGTGTGTGAGTGTGTGTGTGTGACAGTGTGTGAGTGTGAATGTGTGACAGTGTGTGAGTGTATGTTTGTGTGTGCCAGTGTGTGTGTGTGTGACAGAGTGTGCGTGAGTGTGTGTGTGTGTGTGAATTTGTATGTCATAGTGTGTGTGTGAGTGTGTGACAGAGTGTGTGTGTGTGAGTGTGACAGTGTGTCTGTGTGTAAATGTGTATGTCATAGTGTGTGTGTGAGTGTGTGACAGTGTGTGTGTGTGTGAGTGTGTGTGAGTGTATGTGTGTGAGTGTGTATGTCATAGTGTGAGTGTGTGTGAGTGTGCGAGAGAGTGTGATGCTATGAGGAGAGAGAGTGGGGCAGTGGGATTAGTTTGGGGATTGATACAGGGCTATGGGGAGAGAGCGGGGCAGTGGGATTAGTTTGGGGATTGATACAGGGCTATGGGGAGAGAGCGGGCAGTGGGATTAGTTTGGGATTGTTACAGGGCTATGGGGAGAGAGCGGGACAGTGGGATTAGTTTGGGATTGATACAGGGCAATGGGGAGAGAGTGGGGCAGTGGGATTAGTTTGGGGATTGATACAGGGCTATGGGGATAGAGCGGGGCAGTGGGATTAGTTTGGGGATTGATACAGGGCTATGGGGAGAGTGGGGCAGTGGGATTAGTTTGGGATTGATACAGGGCTATGGGGAGAGAGCGGGGCAGTGGGATTAGTTTGGGATTGATACAGGGCTATGGGGAGACAGTGGGGCAGTGGGATTAGTTTGGGATTGATACAGGGCTACGGGGAGAGAGTGGGGCAGTGGGATTAGTTTGGGATTGATACAGGGCTATGGGGAGAGAGTGGGGCAGTGGGATTAGTTTTGGGATTGATACAGGGCTATGGGGAGAAAGCGGGGCAGTGGGATTAGTTTGGGATTGATACAGGGCTATGGGGAGAGAGTGGGGCAGTGGGATTAGTTTGGGATTGATACAGGGCTATGGGGAGAGAGCGGGGCAGTGGGATTAGTTTGGGGATTGATACAGGGCTATGGGGAGAGAACGGGGCAGTGGGATTAGTTTGGGGATTGATAGAGGGATGTGGGTTGAGAGCGGGGAAGTGGGATTAGTTTGGGGATTGATACAGGGCTATGGGGAGAGAGCGGGGCAGTGGGATTAGTTTGGGGATTGATACAGGGCTATGGGGAGAGGATGGGGCAGTGGGATTAGTTTGGGATTGATACAGGGCTATGGGGAGAAAGTGGGGCAGTGGGATTACTTTGGGATTGATACAGGACTATGGGGAGAGAGTGGGGTAGTGGGATTAGTTTGGGGATTGATACAGGGCTATGGGGAGAGAGCGGGGCAGTGGGATTAGTTTGGGATTGATACAGGGCTATGGGGAGAGAACGGGGCAGTGTGATGCGTTTGGGATTGATACAGGGTTATGGAGAGAAAGTGGGGTAGTGGGATTAGTTTGGGGATTGATACAGGGCTATGGGGAGAGAGCGGGGCAGTGGGATTAGTTTGGGATTGATACAGGGCTATGGGGAGAGAACGGGGCAGTGTGATGCGTTTGGGATTGATACAGGGCTATGGGGAGAGAGTGGGGCAGTGGAAGAGTTTGTTGATTGATACAGGGCTATGGGGAGAGAGCGGGGCAGTGGGATTAGTTTGGGGATTGATACAGGGCTATGGGGAGAGAGCGGGGCAGTGGGATTAGTTTGGGGATTGATACAGGGCTATGGGGAGAGAGCGGGGCAGTGGGATTAGTTTGGGGATTGATAGAGGGCTGTGGGTCGAGAGCGGGGAAGTGGGATTAGTTTGGGGATTGATACAGGGCCATGGGGAGAGAGCGGGGCAGTGGGATTAGTTTGGGGATTGATACAGGGCTATGGGGAGAGAGCAGGGCAGTGGGATTAGTTTGGGGATTGATAGAGGGCTATGGGGAGAGAGCGGGGCAGTGGGATTAGTTTGGGGATTGACACAGGGTTATGGGGAAGAGCGCGTCAGTGGGATTAGTTTGGGGATTAATACAGAGCTATGGGGAGAGAGCGGGGCAGTGGGATTAGTTTGGGATTGATACAGGGCTATGGGGAGAGAGCGGGGCAGTGGGATTAGTTTGGGGATTGATAGAGGGCTATGGGGAGGGAGCGGGGCAGTGGGATTAGTTTGGGGATTGATACAGGGCTATGGGGAGAGAGTGGGGTAGTGGGATTAGTTTGGGGATTGATACAGGGCTATGGGGAGAGAGTGGGTCAGTGGGATTAGTTTGGGGATTGATACAGAGCTATGGGGAGAGAGCGGGGCAGTGGGATTAGTTTGGGATTGATACAGGGCTATGGGGAGGGAGTGGGGCAGTGGGATTAGTTTGGGGATTGATACAGGGCTATGGGGAGAGAGCGGGACAGTGGGATTAGTTTGGGATTGATACAGGGCTATGGGGAGAGAGTGGGGCAGTGGGATTAGTTTGGGGATTGATACAGGGCTATGGGGAGAGAGTGGGACAGTGGGATTAGTTTGGGGTTGATACAGGGATATGGGGAGAGAGCGGGGCAGTGAGATTAGTTTGGGGATTGATACAGGCTATGGGGAGAGAGCGGGGCAGTGAGATTAGTTTGGGGATTGATACAGGGCTGTGGGGAGAGAGCGGGGCAGTGGGATTAGTTTGGGGATTGATAGAGGGCTATGGGGAGAGAGCGGGGCAGTGGGATTAGTTTGGGGATTGACACAGGGTAATTGGGAAGAGCGGGTCAGTGGGATTAGTTTGGGGATTGACACAGGGCTATGGGGAGAGAGCGGGCAGTGGGATTAGTTTGGGGATTGATACAGGGCTATGGGGAGAGAGCGGGGCAGTGGGATTAGTTTGGGATTGATACAGGGCTATGGGGAGAGAGCGGGGCAGTGGGATTAGTTGGGGATTGATACAGGGCTATGGGGAGAGAGTGGGGCAGTGGGATTAGTTGGGGATTGATACAGGGCTATGGGGAGAGAGTGGGGCAGTGGGATTAGTTTGGAATTGATACAGGGCAATGGGGAGAGAGTGGGGCAGTGGGATTAGTTTGGGATTGATACAGGGCTATGAGGAGAGAGTGGGGCAGTGGGATTAGTTTGGGGATTGATACAGGGCTATGGGGAGAGAGTGGGGCAGTGGGATTAGTTTGGGGATTGATACAGGGCTATGGGGAGAGAGTGGGGCAGTGGGATTAGTTTGGGACTGATACAGGGCTATGGGGAGAGCATGGGGCAGTGGGATTAGTTTGGGGATTGATAGAGAGCTGTGGGGAGAGGGCTGTGGGGAGAGAGCGGGGCAGTGGGATTAGTTTGGGGATTGATACAGGGCTATGGGGAGAGAGCGGGGCAGTGGGATTAGTTTGGGGATTGATACAGGGCTATGGGGAGAGAGCGGGGCAGTGGGATTAGTTTGGGGATTGATACAGGGCTATGGGGAGAGAGCGGGGCAGTGGGATTAGTTTGGGATTGATACAGGGCTATGGGGAGAGAGCGGGGCAGTGGGATTAGTTTGGGATTGATACAGGGCTATGGGGAGAGAGCGGGGCAGTGGGATTAGTTTGGGATTGATACAGGGCTATGGGGAGAGAGTGGGGCAGTGGGATTTGTTTGTGGATTGATACAGGGCTATGGGGAGAGAGTGGGGCAGTGGGATTAGTTTGGGGTTTGATACAGGGCTATGGGGAGAGAGCAGGGCAGTAGGATTAGTTTGAGGATTGATACAGGGCTATGGGGAGGGAGCGGGGCAGTGGGATTAGTTTGGGGATTGATACAGGGCTATGGGGAGAGAGTGGGCCAGTGGGATTAGTTTGGGGATTGATACAGGGCTATGGGGAGAGAGCGGGGCAGTGGGATTAGTTTGGGGATTGATGCAGGGCTATGGGGAGAGAGCGGGGCAGTGGGATTAGTTTGGGGATTGATACAGGGCTATGGGGAGAGAGCGGGGCAGTGGGATTAGTTTGGGGATTGATACAGGGCTATGGGGAGAGAGCGGGGCAGTGGGATTAGTTTGGGATTGATACAGGGCTATGGGGAGAAAGTGGGGCAGTGGGATTATTTTGGGATTGATTCAGGGTTATGGAGAGAAAGTGGGGCAGTGGGATTAGTTTGGGGATTGATAGAGGGCTGTGGGGAGAGAGCGGGGCAGTGGGATTAGTTTGGGGATTGATACAGGGCTGTGGGGAGAGAGCGGGCAGTGGAATTAGTTTGGGGATTGATACAGGGCTATGGGGAGGGAGCGGGGCAGTGGGATTAGTTTGGGATTGAGACAGGGCTATGGGGAGAGAGCAGGGCAGTGGGATTAGTTTGGGGATTGATAGAGAGCTGTGGGGAGAGAGCGGGGCAGTGGGATTAGTTTGGGATTGATACAGGGCTATGGGGAGAGAGCTGGGCAGTGGGATTAGTTTGGGGATTGATACAGGGCTATGGGGAGAGAGTGGGGCAGTGGGATTAGTTTGGGATTGATACAGGGCTATGGGGAGAGAGCTGGGCAGTGGGATTAGTTTGGGGATTGATACAGGGCTATGATGAGAGGGGGGGTGGCAGTGGGTTTAGTTTGGGATTGATACAGGGCTATGGGGAGAGAGCGGGGCAGTGGGGTTAGTTTGGGATTGATACAGGGCTATGGGGAGAGAGCGGGGCAGTGGGATTAGTTTGGGGATTGATACAGGGCTATGGGGAGAGAGCGGGGCAGTGGGATTAGTTTGGGGATTGATACAGGGCTATGGGGAGAGAGTGGGGCAGTGGGATTAGTTTGGAGATTGATACAGGGCTATTGGGGAGAGAGCGGGGCGGTGGGATTAGTTTGGGGATTGATACAGGGCTATGGGGAGAGAGCGGGGCAGTGGGCCTTTGGTTGAGAAAGCGTGCTTGGTGTTCTTAGTGATCCCCGTATGTCCAGGACCCGTACCCGAATGGTGTCCACCCAATGTGTCATTAAGTCAGGTCAACGTGCGCCTCTGTGCCTTACTTCCCATCGCTCGGCAACAGGCAAAGCTAGGCCCTGAAGCCTTACTCCCAGTTTGCGGTCAAGGCATTTGTCCGAGGAAAGCGCGTCCTCCACGTGATGTTTCCCGTACTGACGTTTTACCTCATGTTTGACCTTCCATTTGACAGAACACGGACAGCTGGAGTGAGTGAGGCCTGAGACCTACCCTCTTGCCTCCTGGACTGGAGGGGGCCACGATCGCTAGCCTCAAGGGCTCGCGGGTGAAATGGCGGAGTTATCTGGAAAGCCGGATGGCAAGGCTGACTTCCTGAAGACAGAGAAGTCGGCGACCATTGACGAGATGATTGAAGCATGCATCAGCGAATTTGGTGAGGGAGCACTGTGATCTTCTCCCACCTGGGAGAAACAGCTCTCCTTTCTCTCCTCTCTCTCACCCCTCTCTCTTTCTCCATCTCTCTCGCTGCCTTTCGCTCTCTCTCTCTCTCTCTGTCTCACTCTCCCCCTCACCGCACCTCCCTCTACCCCTTAGCCTTTCTTCCCCATCTTTCTTAGTCTCTCTCTTTCTCCCTGTCTCTTCACCTCTCCCTCCATGTCTGTACCTCGCGATGTACCATCAATTGAACGCGAGACGAGTTGCTGTACTAAAGTATGGCTTCAATCAGCTAGATGTTAGCCCTGCGGTCGATTACAGTAAATGGACGACCGCCGGGAGTGCTGGGTATTTATACCCCGCCCTGGAGGCGGGGTTAACTCAGCCTCTCGACCAATCGGGGAGCTGTCACATGACTGGTCTCAACCAATCGTTGAGAGGCACATGATCGACCAGGGCCAATGGTAAGCCGGCGTTCTGCACCAATGGCAGGCAGCTATGCTAATCATACCACCACACCTCGCTCTCTCGCGCCCTTTAACAATATTCCTCTACCTCCTCCCTCACTCCAACACCTCCCCGCCTCTTCCCAGTCTGTCTCCCACGCCATTTCTGACACTCGCCTCTTGTGTGTATCTCTCTCCCCTGCTGTCTCTAACTCCCACCGCCCCGTCTTTCTCTCTCCCGCTGTCTGTCTGTCTCCCCCCCCCGCCCCGTCTGTCCCCCCCCAGCCCCTGTCTGTCTCCCCCCCCCAGTCTCCGTCTGTCCCCCCCCAGTCTCCGTCTGTCCCCCCCCCCAGTCTCCGTCTGTCCCCCCCCCCCCCCAGCCCCTGTCTGTCTCCCCCAGCCCCCGTCTCTCTCTCCCCCTCCCCCCGTCTGGCTCCCCCCCCCCCAGTCTCCGTCTGTCTCCCCCAGTCTCCGTCTGTCCCCCCCCCAGTCTCCATCTGTCCCCCCCCAGTCTCCGTCTGTCCCCCCCCCAGCCCCTGTCTGTCTCCCCCAGCCCCCGTCTCTCTCTCCCCCTCCCCCGTCTGGCTCCCCCCCCCCAGTCTCCATCTGTCTCCCCCAGTCTCCGCCTGTCTCTCTCCCCCTGTCCCTTGGCGTGGCCCTCTGTGCCTCCCTCCGTGTCTCTCGGGGTTTCTCTCACTGAATCACACAGAGTGAGGATGCTTTGCAACGCAGCTGCAACTGGGAGTGAAATGCAAGCAGGTTTGGGCAGCAGGGTAGCGTAGTGGTTAGCACAATTGCTTCACAGCTCCAGGGTCCCTCTACCCTGGGGAAAAGCCTCTGACTATCCACTCCGTCTACGCCCCTCATAATTTTGTCGACCTCTATCAGGCCGCCCCTCAACCTCCGTCGTTCCAGTGAGAACAAACCGAGTTTATTCAACCGCTCCTCATAGCTAATGCCCTCCGTACCAGGCAACATCCTGGTAAATCCCTTCTGCACCCTCTCTAAAGCCTCCACATCCTTCTGGTAGTGTGGCGACCAGAATTGAACACTATACTCCAAGTGTGGCCTAACTAAGGTTCTATACAGCTGCAACATGACTTGCCAATTCTTATACTCAATGCCCCGGCCAATGAAGGTAAGCATGCCGTTTGCCTTCTTGACTACCTTCTCCACCCGTGTTGCCCCTTTCAGTGACCTGTGGACCTGTACACCAAGATCTCTATGACTGTCAATACTCTTAAGGGTTCTACCATTCACTGTATATTCCCCACCTGCATTAGACCTTCCAAAATGCATTACCTCACATTTGTCCGTATTAAACTCCATCTGCCATCTCTCCGCCCAAGTCTCCAAATGATCTAAATCCTACTGTATCCTCTGACAGTCCTCATCGCTATCCGCAATTCCACCAACCTTTATATCGTCCGCAAACTTACTAATCAGACCAGTTACATTTTCCTCCAAATCATTTATATATACTACGAACAGCAAAGGTCCCAGCACTGATCCCTGCGGAACATCACTAGTCACAGCCCTCCAATCAGAAAAGCACCTTTCCATTGCTACTCTCTGCCTTCTATGACCGAGCCAGTTCTGTATCCACCTTGCCAGCTCACCCCTGATCCCGTGTGACTTCACCTTTTGTACCAGACTGCCATGAGGGACCTTGTCAAAGGTCTTACTGAAGTCCATATAGACAACATCCACTGCCCTACCTGCATCAATCACCTTTGTGACCTCTTCGAAAAACTCTATCAAGTTTGTGAGACACGACCTCCCCTTCACAAAACCATGCTGCCTCTCACTGATACGTCCAGTTGCTTCCAAATGGGAGTAGATCCTGTCTCGAAGAATTCTCTCCAATAATTTCCCTACCACTGACGTAAGGCTCACCGGCCTGTCGTTCCCTGGATTATCCTTGCTACCCTTCTTAAACAAAGGAACAACATTGGCTATTCTCCAGTCCTCTGGGACATCACCTGAAGACAATGAGGATCCGAAGATTTATGTCAAGGCCTAAGCAATTTCCTCTCTTGCCTCCTTCAGTATTCTGGGGTAGATCCCATCAGGCCCTGGGGACGTATCTACCTAAAAGGAAGAGAGGGAGACTGTGAAGAGAGAGAGAGACAGACAGAAAGAGAGACGGGAGAGAGAGAGAGACAGGGAGAGAGAGAGAGACTGTGAAGAGAGAGAGAGACAGAGAGAGAGACAGGGAGAGAGAGAGAGAGAGAGACTGTGAAGCAAGAGAGAGACAGAAAGAGAGACAGGGAGAGAGAGGGAGACTGTGAAGAGAGAGAGAGACAGACAGAAAGAGAGACAGGGAGAGAGAGAGAGACTGTGAAGAGAGAGAGAGAGACAGAGAGAGAGACAGGGAGAGAGAGAGAGAGAGACTGTGAAGCAAGAGAGAGACAGAAAGAGAGACAGGGAGAGAGAGAGAGACTGTGAAGAGAGAGAGAGACAGAGAGAGAGAGAGAGAAACAGAGAGAGATAGAGAGACAGAGAGAGAGACTGTGAAGAGAGAGAGACCGAAAGAGAGACAGGGAGAGAGAGACAGAGAGAGAGACAGGGAGAGAGAGAGACTGTGAAGCGAGAGAGAGACAGAGAGACAGGGAGAGAGAGAGAGAGACACAGAGAGACAGAGATAGACAGGGAGAGAGACTGTGAAGAGAGAGAGAGACAGAAAGAGAGACAGGGAGAGCGAGAGAGAGAGAAACAGACAGAGACAGAGAGAGACAGATAGAGAGACAGAGAGAGAGAGACAGAGAGAGAGAGAAACAGACAGAGACAGAGAGAGACAGATAGAGAGACGGAGAGAGAGACTGTGAAGAGAGAGAGAGAGAGACTGTGAACAGAGAGAGACAGAGAGAGACAGTGGAAGAATTTGGTTATGAGGAAGGGCAGAGAATCAGAGAGATCGACTTAATATTCAGGGAGAGCTGTGTCAATGGACCGAATGGCCTCACCCTGTCATTAAGGGCCCCGCCAACACTATCTCCCCAATGCCCTGAGGTCAACATTCCTCCGTCAATTAAGACAGTACGATCAATGGCTTCACCTCTGACTCGTTGCCAGTCTTCAAAATGGCCGCCCGGTTCGGTCACCATAGTGACAGTGACTGCAGTCCAGCACGGTGGGACAACGATCGTAAGCCGTACTCCGGGACATCCTGACGTGACAAGCGGTTAGTGTGTCGTGCTGTGTTGGGTATCATTGGCGTTTAACTATCTCTCTCTCTCTCCTCTTCCATTCCAGATGACAGTGGCAGACTGGGCAAACAGCTTCTCCCTCGCATGTTCCTGATGATGCACCAGTGGTACCTGCCATCGACCCAGCTGGTGGGAAAACTCCTCAAGTTATATCCTTCCCGGGGATTCCGGCTGACCCCTTGCCCCCGTCAGAGATAGCCCCCCCCCCCCCGCCCCCGCCACTTTGGGGAAATATCGAGCTGGGGCCTAGTCAGAATAGGCTTCGCAGTGAGGTCCTTTTCCCTCAGGATTCTCTTCCCCCTTTCCCTTTGCCAACTCCCCCTCCCTCACCGCCCCTCATACGCAAACACGTTCCCTCCGATCCCAAATTGTCGGTCGCCCGGAGCGTCGTCCGAGGATGCAGAAGCCAGGCAGGCGAGTGTACAGGGAAGGGGGGGAGACATGGTGGCACAGGGACCAGATAGAGGTGAATACGCCCTTCTGTACACACACACACACACACGCACACACACACACATGCACACACACGCACACACACGCACACACACACACACACACGCACACACACACACACGCACACGCACACGCACACACACACACACACACACAGTCGGACACAATGGGGGCGATTTTCCGATATGGAGCCCAAGTGTTCGCGCTGTCGTGAACGGCCCCCCCCCCCCCCCCCCCCCCCGGCAGGCCACCCCCCGACCGTTCGCGAAGAGTTCCTGCCGGCAGCAACCAGGGGTGAACGGCGCCCTTGTGTACACACATACCCACCTCGGAGAAGCGCGCCCCCCCCATTCTTCTTCTCGTACGTTCTCTCCACAATCTCCCTCTCTCTCTCTCTCTCTCTGTCTCCCACACCCTCTCTGTCAGTCTCTCTGTCTCTCTCAGTCTCCCAGACCCTCTCGCTCTTTCTCTCGCTCTCTGTCT
>NC_052176.1:5577620-5597620 GCF_902713615.1 Scyliorhinus canicula | reverse complement strand
TCACACACACACACTCAATATCACAGTGGGGTGTCTGAGATTCCCCCTCTCTAACACTCACACGGACCCTCACACTCAATATCACAGTGGGGTGTCTGAGATTCCCCCTCTCTAACACTCACACACACACTCAGATACACTCACACACTCACACTCAGATACACACACACACACTCACACTCAGATACACTCACACACTCACACACTCAGATACACTCACACACTCACACACACAGATACACTCAGATACACTCACACACACACACACACACTCAGATACACTCACACACTCACACACACACACTCAGATACACTCACACACACACACACACACACTCAGATACACTCACACACTCACACACACACACTCAGATACACTCACACACACACACACACACTCAGATACACTCACACACTCACACACACACACTCAGATACACTCACACACTCACACACACACTCAGATACACTCACACACTCACACTCAGATACACTCACACACTCACACACACACACTCAGATACACTCACACACTCACACACACGCACACTCAGATACACTCACACACTCACACACACACACTCAGATACACTCACACACTCACACACACACACTCAGATACACTCACACACTCACACACACACACTCAGATACACTCACACACTCACACACACACACTCAGATACACTCACACACACACATACTCAGATACACTCACACTCAGATACACTCACACACTCACACACACACACATACTCACACTCACACACACACACACACACTCAGATACACTCAGACACACACACACACACACACATACGCACACTCACACACACACACACCTATATACACTCACACACTCACACACACGCACTCTCTCACACTCACACACACACTTAGATACACTCACACACACACTCACACACACGCACTCTCTCACACACACTCACTCAGATACACTCACTCAGATACACGCACACACTCACACACATGCACTCTCTCACACACTCACACACACACACTCTCACACTCACTCAGACATACTCACACACTCACACACACTCAGATACACTCACACTCACACACACTCACTCAGATACACTCACACACTCAGACACTCACTCAGATAAACTCACACTCATACACACACACATACACATACTCTCTCACACACACACTCACGCACACACTATTACGGGCCTAGGTTTAGAAAGCCCAAAGTGTATCATGGAGTTCACCTGACCCACAACGTTTAATAGTTTGTGGTATGGGGAGCACACGGCCCACTCTACAGGTGGTACAGCAGAGATCTAAAGTATTTTTAAACAAAACAATGTTTCTTCGATGAATCCAGTTAACATTTTATAAACACACAGTAACCATCTTACCAACTACCAACACTGATACCCGCCCCCCCCCCCCCAAGATACAATACTCTATAGGTAACCCTTAGTAACTTTCCTAACAACATCCATCAGCCAAAGCACTTTGTAACAAAGACAGTAGCCTGGATTCTCCGCCCCACTGCGCTACATTTCCCCCCCAGCCGGCTGGCGGGATGCTCCTTTACACCGGCCGGTCAATGGGGCTTCCCATTGTGGGGCAGCCCCATGCCATCGGGAAACCCCAGGGCATCAGTATAACGGAGAATCCCGTCGGCGGAGAATCCGGGTCAGTAGGTTTGCATTCCTTTTTTTTTTAAATTTAGAGTACTCAATTAATTTTGTCAAATTAAGGGGCAATTTAGCATGGCCAATCCACCTACCCTGCACATCTTTGGGTTGTGGGGGCGAACACAACACAACCCACGCAAACACGGGGGGAATGTGCAAACTCCACATGGACAGTGACCCAGAGCCGGGACAGAACCTGGGACCTTGGCGCCGTGAGGCAGCAGTGCTAACCCACTGCACCACCGTGCAGCCCTGGTTTGCATTCCAGAACAGAAACAGGCATTACTTTGAAATCATCAAGTGATCTGGAGACATTTCTTTAGCATGCAGAGAGAGAGAGGCCAAAATACACCTCCTTGGATTGAATGCAGCTCTCCAACCGAAAACTAAACTAAAACTCAGAGCCAAAGTCAGCTCAAAACGAAAGTAAAAAGCAGAGCCATAGCCCAGCTCCACCCACACAATGATGTCACTGCAGCCACTTGAGAAGACAAACATTTCTTAAAGTGACATTCGCCTGACACCTCCCCCCAAGAAAAAAAAACCCACCCACTTTAAGATGGTTTCATTTTTCACCTTTTCACTTTCTTTTGAACAACATTGGCAGTAAATATACTTTCTTGTTTCACAAAACACGCAAACAATTATAATAAAATCGTCCATTTTAGCTCTACGTCCTCCACCGATCCTGCTTCACCTCTTCAAAGTCTCCTTCTCACTCGTGGAATACGTTTTCTGGTGCTTATTTAGTTTCTTTGAAAAATAACCAACAGGCCGCTCTCGCCCTTCGTTGTTGTCTTGTAAAAGCACCGCACCTACGCCCACATCACTCGCATCAACAGCCACTGTCCGATTGTGTGGCCAAGGAAAGTGACTGGGGCTTTTCCAAATTCACTTTCGGCTAGGTTTACCACCAAACCCTCCTCCTGAAGTCGATCGAATAACTCCATCAGATGCTTCAAATGTTCTTTCCATGTCTGACTAAAAATGACCAGATCGTCGATGTATACCGCACAATTGGGTAATCCTGAAACGACTTTGTTAGTTAACCAGTTGAAATGTGGCTGGGGCGTTTTTCATGCCAAATGGCATAACTTTGAACTGGTTTATGCCATCTGGAGTCACAAAAGCTGAAATCTCCTTCGCCCTTTCGAATAAAGGTACTTGCCAGTAACCTTTAAGTAAATCCAGTTTGGAAATAAAAGCTGATTGTCCCACTTTCTCAATGCAATCCTCCAAACGTGGGATAGGATAAGAGTCCGTTCTTGTAACTGCATTCACCTTTCGATAGTCCACACTCAACCGTTGGGTACCATCTGGTTTAGGTACCATCACAATGGGTGAGCTCCATTGGCTGCAACCCACTTCAATGATGCCATTTTTCAGCATACTCTCAATCTCTTTGTTAACCTGTGCCAATTTTAAAGGGTTAAGTCTATATGGATGTTGTTTGATAGGAACAGCATTTCCCACATCTACATCATGTATAGCCATTTTAGTACTTCCCAATTTATCCCTACAAACTTGCCCATGTGATATCAATAACTCTTTCAGGTCAGTTCGTTTTTCCTCTGGAAGGTAACTCAACAATTTATCCCAATTTTTAAGAACATCCTCGTTTTCCAATTTAATTTGAGGTATGTCAAATTCACAGTCACCTGGATTTGGTTCGTCACTTTGAGTTGGAATCATTAAAACCTCCTCCTTTTTCTCTCCTTCCCTTTCAAAGTACCCTTTAAGCATATTCGCATGACACATTGGTGAGTCTTCTTTCTATCTGATGTTTTTACCACATAATTCACCTCACTTAATTTCCTTTCAATCTGATACGGTCCACAAAACCTTGCTTTTAATGGTTCACCTACCACTGGTAACAACAATAAAACTTTATCCCCACTGACAAAACTACGAACTTTTGCTTTCTTGTCCGCTACCCGTTTCATCACATGTTGTGCAACCTTTAAATGTTGTCTAACCATAGATATAGTACTCCGTCGGTAACTTTCCTAACAACATCCACAAGCCAAATCCCCTTTTAAAGAAAGCCAGTAGGTTTGAGTTCTCTACAGAAACAGGTATTACTTTGAAATCATCGAGTGATCTGGAGACATTCTTTAGCGTGCAGAGAGAGACCAAAATACACCTCCTTGGTTTGAATGCAGCTCTTCAACTGAAAACGAAACTAAAACTCAGAGCCTAAATCAGCTTCCAGCTCAAAACGAAAGTAAAAAGCAGAGGCAAAGCCCAGCTCCGCCCACACACTGACATCACTGCAGCCACTTGAGAAGACATACATTTCTTAAAGTGACATTCCCATGACAACACACACCACTCTCTCTTGCACACTCACACACATACACTCTCTAACACATTCCCACACACACACTCTCACACACTGTGTCTCACACACACACTCTCACACACACACTCTCTCTTGCACACTCACACACATACACTCTCTAACACATTCCCACACACACACACTCTCACACACTGTGTCTCACACACACACTCTCACACACACACTCTCTCTCGCACACTCACACACTCTCTGACATACTCCCAACCACACACTCACACACATACACTCTCTCGCACACTCACACACACACTCTCTAACACACTCACGCACACACACTCTCTCATGCACACTCTCTCTCGCACACTCACACACTCTCTGACATACTCCCACACACACACTCACACACACACTCTCTCTCGCACACTCACACACACACTCTCTAACACACTCCCACACACACACTCTCACACACTGTGTCTCACACACACACACACTCACACACACACTCTCTCGCACACTCACACACTCTCTGACATACTCCCACACACACACTCACACACACTCTCTTGCACACTCACACTCTAACACAGTCACACACACATACTCTCTCGCACACACTCTCTCGCACACTCACACACACACGCTCTCACACACGCTCTCTCACACACACACTCACGCACACACATACTCTCACACACACACTCACACACACTCTCTAACACACTCCCACACTCACACACACACACTCCAACCCACACGCCCACACACACACTCACCCACACACACACTCTCTCTCACACACACACTCTCACACACTCTCACACACACACTCACATACACACACTCACATACACAAACACACAAACACACACACTCTCTGACACACACACACATAGACAAACACACACACTCTCACTCACACACGCACACACACACTCTCACACACACGCACACACACTCACCCACACACACACTCTCACACACACGCACACACTCTCACCCACACACACACACTTACACACACACACTCCAACCCACACTCACCCACACACACACACACTCACTCACTCTCTCACACACTCCCACACACACTGTGGTAGGACACAGATTTGTGTTTGGCATTCCCCTTACACTCACACACAGAGACACACACCCCCACACACTCAGCCATGGGACAGGGGTCTGTATCAATCCCTCCCGACGTGGCGGAGACCAATGCTGAAGCCCCTGATGTGTCTGCACTTTTGTAGCTACCCTGTAGTGGGTGGGGAGTGTGCAGGAGGGTGGGGGGGGGGGGGGGGGGGGGGGTTGCGGGGGACGACTGGGATTGGATTGGATTTGTTTATTGTCACGTGTACCGAGGGACAGTGAAAAGTATTTTTCTGCGAGCAGCTCAACAGATCATTCAGTATATGGGAAGAAAAGGGAATAAAAGAAAATACATAATAGGGCAACACAAGGTACACAATGTAACTACATAGACACCGGTATCGGATGAAGCATACAGGGTGTAGTGTTAATGAGGTCAGTCCATAAGAGGGTTGTTTAGGAGTCTGGTGACAGCGGGGAAGAAGCTGTTTTTGTGTCTGTTCATCCGTGTTCTCAGACTTCTGTATCTCCTGCCCGATGGAAGAAGTTGGAAGAGTGAGTAAGCCGGGTGGGAGGGGTCTTTGATTATGCTGCCCGCTTTATCCAGGCAGCGGGAGGTGTAGATGGAATCAATGGATGGGAGGCAGGTCCGTGTGATGGACTGGGCTGTGTTCTGCAGTCTGAAGACTGACTGGATGCTGTTCGTTGACGGGATCTCTTCTCTCACCCACACACCGACCCCTCCCCCCCCCCCCTTCACCTCCCCCGGAAGGTTCTGGATCGCGGAATTCCCGGCCGAGTTCAACCTGGACAGCGAGTTGGCCGAGCAGATCAAGGAGCTGCAGGACACAGTGACCAGGGCGGGCGATCGGAGACACAGCCAGCTCGTCGACATCTCGCAAGTGTAAGCGGGGGGGGGGGGGGGGGGGGGGGGGGGGGGGGGTCACGGCGGGGGAGGAGGGGATGGGGGGGGGGTTCGCTGCAGGGGTGAGGGGACTGGTCATCGTTGCGGGGGGGGGGGCGCGTCAGGGGTCAGGTCGGGCGGCTGCAGGGGTCACAATGGCGGGGATCCCTGCCGGGGCCGTTATTGGAGTTGGGGGGGGGGGGGGTGGCAGGCCAGGTCGCATCAGGGTTCACGGTGGGGGTGGGGGGGGGGGGGGGGGACGGTTGGTGAGACAGCAGGGGTCGGGGGTCGTGGTTGGCAGATCGGGGTCACCGTTGGGGTCGGGGGTCGCGGTGGGAGGGGGGTGGGGGAGGGGTTGGTGAGACAGCAGGGGTCGGGGGTCGCGGTTGGCAGATCGGGGTCACCGTTGGGGTCGGGGGTGACGGTGGGGGGGAAAGTGGGTTCACCGGGTGGGGCGGGGGTCACGGAGGTGGGGTGGGGGGGTGGGGCGGTTTGGGCATCAGCGCTGGGGTTAGGAGTCATGGGTTGGTGGGGTTGGGGGGGGCGGTGGGGAGGGGTCAGGGTGGGGGTCGGCCCAGGGAAAGGTCAACGGGTCGGGCGTTGGAACGTGAAGGCGCGCAGGCGGAGGTGTGGAGATTGGGGTGAGGGCATTGGTTAGGGGCATTGGGGCCGGAGTGTGGGGGGGGGAGGGGGAGGGGGTGCATGCCTGTCCCAGCTTCCCACCCCCTGGGGTCCAATCGTTGCCGACGCGTCCAATCCTGCGTCTGTTGCGTTGCAGGCCCTCGTTCGAGTGGAAGCGGCAGATCACGCAGCGCAATCACGTCACCCAGAAAAGGAGGAAGATGTCCCTCCTCTTCGATCACCTGGGACCGCTGGAGCTGGCCGAACACCTCACCTATCTGGAATACAAATCCTTCTGCCGGATCCTGGTGAGCAATTCCAATCCGTTCTCCCTCCCGGATCTCTCCTCCTGCAGGGACCGACTTCCAGGGTAGGCCCGGTGAGCTGGAGGGTCCAGGAACAGATAATATTGGCGATTTCCCGCACAGCTGTGTGTGTGAGTGTGTGTGTGAGTGTGTGTCCATGTTTGAGTGTGTGAGTGTGTGTGTGTGTGAGTGACTGTGTGTGAGAGTTGGTGTGAGAGCTTCTGTGTGTGTGTGAGGGTTTGTGCGTGAGTTTGTGCATGTGTGAGAGTTTGTGTGTGTGTTTGTACATGTGAGTGTGTGTGTGTGTGAGTGTATGAGTCTGTGTGTGTGTGAGTGTGTGTGGGTGAGTCTGTGTGTGTGTGAGTGTGTGTGGGTGAGTCTGTGTGTGTGTGTGAGAGTCTGTGTGTGTGTGAGCGAGTCTGTGTGTGTGTGAGTCTGTGTGAGCGAGTCTGTGTGTGTGTGTCTGTGTGTGTGTGAGCGAGTCTGTGTGTGTGTGAGTCTGTGTGTGTGTCTGTGTGTGAGAGTGTGTATGCGCGAGTCTGTGTGTGTGTGAGTCGGTGTGTGTGTGTGTGAGTCTGTGTGTGAGAGTCTGTGTGTGCGCGAGTCTGTGTGAGAGTGTGAGTCTGTGTGCGAGTCTGTGTGTGTGTGAGTCTGTGTGCGAGTCTGTGTGAGCGAGTCTGTGTGCGCGAGTCTGTGTGTGTGAGTCTGTGTGAGAGTGTGAGTCTGTGTGCGAGTCTGTGTGCGTATGAGTGTGTGTGTGTGAGTCTGTGTGTGAGTCTGTGTGTGAGAGTGTGTGTGCGCGAGTCTGTGTGTGTGTGTGAGTCTCTGTGTGAGAGTCTGTGTGTGCGCGAGTCTGTGTGAGAGTGTGAGTCTGTGTGCGAGTCTGTGTGTGTGTGAGTCTGTGTGAGAGTGTGAGTCTGTGTGCGAGTCTGTGTGTGTGTGAGTCTGTGTGAGAGTGTGAGTCTGTGTGCGAGTCTGTGTGTGTGTGAGTCTGTGTGCGAGTCTGTGTGCGTATGAGTGTGTGTGTGTGTGTGAGTCTGTGTGCGAGTCTGTGTGTGTGTGAGTCTGTGTGCGAGTCTGTGTGCGTATGAGTGTGTGTGTGTGTGTGAGTCTGTGTGTGTGAGTCTGTGTGTGAGAGTCTGTGTGTGCGCGAGTCTGTGTGTGTGTGTCTGTGTGAGAGTCTGTGTGTGCGCGAGTCTGTGTGTGCGCGAGTGTGAGTCTATGTGCGAGTCTGTGTGTGCGAGTCTGTGTGTGAGAGCCTGTGTGTGCGCAAGTCTGTGTGTGCGCGAGTGTGAGTCTGTGTGTGAGTCTGTGTGCGAGTCTGTGTGTGCGAGTCTGTGTGTGCGAGTCTGTGTGCGCGAGTCTGTGTGCGCGAGGCTGTGTGTGAGAGTCTGTGTGTGCGCGAGTCTGTGTGTGTGTGAGTCTCTGAGAGTGTGAGTCTGTGCGAGTCTGTGTGTGAGTGTGAGTCTGTGTGTGTGTGAGTCTCTGTGTGTGTGTGAGTGTGAGTCTGTGTGTGTGTGAGTGTGAGTCTGTGTGTGTGTGAGTGTGAGTCTGTGTGTGTGTGAGTATGAGTCTGTGTGTGTGTGAGTGTGAGTCTGTGTGTGTGAGTGTGAGTCTCTGTGTGTGTGCGAGTCTGTGTGTGTGCGAGTCTGTTTGAGAGTGTGAGTCTGTGCGAGTCTGTGTGAGTGTGAGTCTGTGTGTGTGTGAGTGTGAGTCTCTGTGTGTGTGTGAGTCTGTGTTTCTGTGTAAGTCTGTGTGTGAATGGGTGTGTGTAAGTCTGTGGGTGAGTGTGTGACGCACAAACTCACACACACTAACACAAACTCCCACTCGTCCTCTCCACCCCCCCCCCCCCCCCCGCGCCCCACGGATGGAAGCTGAAGCGACAGGGCCGGTCCGCCTGTCACTGCACTGTGGGGCGAGGGCCTGATTTCCGAGGAAGATCAGGGCCGCCATGTAAAAACGGGCCATGGTAACGGCACCCTCCAGCCACTTGGTGGAGCTCTGGCGCCACAGTCTGAGCTGGGCACTCGCCATTGGAGCTGAGCAGGGAGGACAGGGTTGAAAAGCGAGATGTTCCGCCGGGGGTGGGGAGGGGGAAGGGGGGGGGGGGGTTACAATTGCCACACCCGCCCTCCCGGCCTGACACATCCCCCTTCCTTCGAACAGTTCCGAGACTATCAGAGCTTTGCCAAACACGGCTGCACCAAGGACAACCCCATTCTGGAGCGGTTCATCAGCCTCTTCAACAGCGTCTCCCAGTGGGTGCAGATGATGGTACTGAGCATGCACACTCCGCAGCAGAGGGCAGAGGTCATCACCAAGTTCGTCCATGTTGCCCAGGTAGGTGACATCACCGCGGGTCAAAGTTCGCAGGGGTCCAACTCATCAAAGGGTCACCACGCCCTGGGAAGGGAACTCACTTCAAGGATGGAGATTGGGACACCTTTCAATGACAAGGACAGGTACAGCACGGGGTTAGATACAGAGTAAAGCTCCCTCTACACTGTCCCCATCAAACACTCCCAGGACAGGTACAGCACGGGGTTAGATACAGAGTAAAGCTCCCTCTACACTGTCCCCATCAAACACTCCCAGGACAGGTACAGCACGGGGTTAGATACAGAGTAAAGCTCCCTCTACACTGTCCCCATCAAACACTCCCAGGACAGGTACAGCACGGGGTTAGATACAGAGTAAAGCTCCCTCTACATTGTCCCCATCAAACACTCCCAGGACAGGTACAGCACGGGGTTAGATACAGAGTGAAGCTCCCTCTACACTGTCCCCATCAAACACTCCCAGGACAGGCACAGCACGGGGTTAGATACAGAGTGAAGCTCCCTCTACACTGTCCCCATCAAACACTCCCAGGACAGATACAGCACGGGGTTAGATACAGAGTAAAGCTCCCTCTACACTGTCCCCATCAAACACTCCCAGGACAGGTACAGCACGGGGTTAGATACAGAGTAAAGCTCCCTCTACACTGTCCCCATCAAACACTCCCAGGGCAGGTACAGCACGGGGTTAGATACAGAGTAAAGCTCCCTCTACACTGTCCCCATCAAACACTCCCAGGACAGGTACAGCACGGGGTTAGATACAGAGTAAAGCTCCCTCTACACTGTCCCCATCAAACACTCCCAGGACAGGTACAGCACGGGGTTAGATACAGGGTAAAGCTCCCTCTACACTGTCCCCATCAAACACTCCCAGGACAGGTACAGCACGGGGTTAGATACAGAGTAAAGCTCTCTCTACACTGTCCCCCATCAAACACTCCCAGGACAGGTACAGCACGGGGTTAGATACAGAGTAAAGCTCCCTCTACACTGTCCCCATCAAACACTCCCAGGACAGGTACAGCACGGGGTTAGATACAGAGTAAAGCTCCCTCTACACTGTCCCCATCAAACACTCCCAGGACAGGTACAGCACGGGGTTAGATACAGAGTAAAGCTCCCTCTACACTGTCCCCATCAAACACTCCCAGGACAGGTACAGCACGGGGTTAGATACAGAGTAAAGCTCCCTCTACACTGTCCCCATCAAACACTCCCAGGACAGGTACAGCACGGGGTTAGATACAGAGTAAAGCTCCCTCTACACTGTCCCCATCAAACACTCCCAGGACAGGTACAGCACGGAGTTAGATACAGAGTAAAGCTCCCTCTACACTGTCCCCATCAAACACTCCCAGGACAGGTACAGCACGGGTTAGATACAGAGTAAAGCTCCCTCTACACTGTCCCCATCAAACACTCCCAGGACAGGAACAGCACGGGGTTAGATACAGAGTAAACCTCCCTCTACACTGTCCCCATCAAACACTCCCAGGACAGGAACAGCACGGGGTTAGATACAGAGTAAAGCTCCCTCTACACTGTCCCCCATCAAACACTCCCAGGACAGGTACAGCACGGGGTTAGATACAGGGTAAAGCTCCCTCTACACTGTCCCCATCAAACACTCCCAGGACAGGTACAGCACGGGGTTAGATACAGAGTAAAGCTCCCTCTACACTGTCCCCATCAAACACTCCCAGGACAGATACAGCACGGGGTTAGATACAGAGTAAAGCTCCCTCTACACTGTCCCCATCAAACACTCCCAGGACAGGTACAGCACGGGGTTAGTTACAGAGTAAAGCTCCCTCTACACTGTCCCCATCAAACACTCCCAGGGCAGGTACAGCACGGGGTTAGATACAGAGTAAAGCTCCCTCTACACTGTCCCCATCAAACACTCCCAGGACAGGTACAGCACGGGGTTAGATACAGAGTAAAGCTCCCTCTACACTGTCCCCCATCAAACACTCCCAGGACAGGTACAGCACGGGGTTAGATACAGAGTAAAGCTCCCTCTACACTGTCCCCATCAAACACTCCCAGGACAGGTACAGCACGGGGTTAGATACAGAGTAAAGCTCCCTCTACACTGTCCCCATCAAACACTCCCAGGACAGGTACAGCACGGGGTTAGATACAGAGTAAAGCTCCCTCTACACTGTCCCCATCAAACACTCCCAGGACAGGTACAGCACGGGGTTAGATACAGAGTAAAGCTCCCTCTACACTGTCCCCATCAAACACTCCCAGGACAGGTACAGTACGGAGTTAGATACAGAGTAAAGCTCTCTCTACACTGTCCCCATCAAACACTCCCAGGACAGGAACAGCACGGGGTTAGATACAGAGTAAAGCTCCCTCTACACTGTCCCCATCAAACACTCCCAGGACAGGTACAGCATGGGGTTAGATACAGAGTAAAGCTCCCTCTACACTGTCCCCATCAAACACTCCCAGGACAGGTACAGCATGGGGTTAGATACAGAGTAAAGCTCCCTCTACACTGTCCCCATCAAACACTCCCAGGACAGGTACAGCACGGGGTTAGATACAGGGTAAAGCTCCCTTTACACTGTCCCCATCAAACACTCCCAGGACAGATACAGCACGGTGTTAGATACAGAGTGTGGTTCTGTGGAAATGTTGATGGCCTCTCTGTGATTCGAGTGTTGCGTTTCTTGCAGAGGCTGCTCCAGCTGCAGAACTATAACACCTTGATGGCTGTGATTGGCGGACTGAGCCACAGCGCAATCTCTCGGCTGAAGGAGACGTTCCATTATGTCAGCGCCGACGTTGTGAAGGTTTGAGCGCTGTGCACCGTTCCCACAGTATCGGAATGCACCCTGCGGCAGGCCAGAGAGAGAGAGAGAGCGGGAGAGAACGGCAGAGGCCAAACGCCGGTGACCTCGGAGGGTTCTGTCAGGGTTGGAGGAGGTCGCGGAGATTGGGCGGGGGGGGGGGGGGGGGGGGCGATGGTGGATGAATTCTGTCCTCGTTGTGGTGGGTCTTAAATGACGATTTCACGCTCTGCCCGGCACGGTTGCACAGTGGGTAGCACTGTTGCTTCACAGCGCCAGGGTCTCAGGTTCGATTCTCGGCCTGGGTCTGTGCGGAGTCTGCACCTTCTCCCCCCGTGTCTGCGTGGGGTTCCCTCCGGGTGCTCCGGTTTCCTCCCACAAGTCGCGAAAGACGTGTTTGTTAGGTGAATTGGACATTCTGAATTCTCCCTCTGTGTACCCGAACAGACGCCGGAATGTGGCGACTAGGGCCTTTTCACAGTAACTTCATTGCGGTATTAATCTAACCCAACTTGTGACACTAAATAAAAGATTGTCGTTGTGATTATCATTTTGAAGATTATCATGATCTACTTACGGATACAGCTGGAATCGAGGCTGTTGGTAAACTCGACCTTTTGTTGAACCTTTTTTTAACTATGTGCTCAATACAGAGTCAGCACGAGGCTCGACCTAGAACTGTCTCAGCAATTTTAAAAATTCAGCCATGGAGTGTGGGGCCTAGCTATTTAGGCTCAGTATTTATCGCCCGTCCATTGCTGCCCTGCAGATGGCGATGGTGAGTCGTTTTCTTGAACCCGCCGCAGTCACCTGTAGTGTAGGTACACCCGCCGTGCTGTTAGGGAGGGAGCTCCCAGGATTTTGACCCCAGCCACAGTGAAGGAACGGCCGATATATTTCCCAGTCGGGATGGCGAGCGGCTCGGAGGGGAGGGAGGGGGGGACTTGCAGGCGGGGGTGTTCCCCGTGCGTCTGCTGCTGCCCTCGTCCTTCTAGACGGTAGAGGTGGCGGGTTTGGAAGGTGCTGTCGAAGGAGCGAGTGGCTGCGGGGCGTCTTGTAGACGGTGCACACGGCTGCCGCTGTGCGTCGGGGGGGGGTGGAGGGAGTGAATGTTTGTGGTTAGCGTGTCGATCGAGCGGGGCTGCTTTGTCCTGGATGGTGTCGAGCTTCTCGAGTGTTGTTGGGAGCCGCGCTCATCCAGGCGAGTGGAGAGTCCCTCACACTCCTGACTTGTGCCTTGTAGATGGTGGACAGGCTTTGGGGGGGGGGGGGGGGGGGGTCAGGAGGTGAGTTACTCTCCGCAGGATTCCCAGCCTCTGACCTGCCCTGGTAGCCACAGTATTAATGTGGCTGGGTCCAGTTCAGTTTCTGGTCAGTGGTAACCCCCAGGGTGTTGATTGTGGGGAATTCAGCGATGGTAACGCCATTGAATGTCAAGGGGCGATGGTTAGATCCTCTCTTGTAGGAGATGGTCATTGCCTGGCACTTGTGTGGCGTGAATCTAACTTGCCCCTTGTCAGCCCCGAGCCTGGATATTGTCCAGGTCTTGCTGCATTTGGACACGGACTGATTCAGTATCTGAGGAGTCGGGAATGGTGCTGAACATTGTGCAGACATCCGCAAACATCCCGACCTCTGAACTTGTGATGGAAGGGAGGTGATGGCGATGACACGATCTTCCATCGCCGATGGTGGGGAGTGTATATTTACAGATTTGCGATTCACCCTTTACGCTGCAGAAACTAAAATGAGAATTTCTTAATTGTCAGACGGGAAGCGGGGCAGTGAACACAGAGGGGTTGCGAAACGTTTATCGGGACTTGGCGGGTAGCAGGGAGCAAGGCAACAGAGCTAGGGATCGGTGGGGGGGGGGGGGGGGGGGGGGGCGGGTCGGAGACCGGCCGGGAATGTGCGCGGGATAGTCCTGTCTAGACGTAACGAGCAAGTGAGCCGAGACAGGGCCGAGGCTCCAGACCGTGTGGAAAGCACAACGGCTTCACAGCTCCAGGGTCCCGGGTTCGATTCCCGGCTGGGGTCACTGTCCGTGCGGAGTCTGCACGTCCTCCCCCGTGTGTTGCGTGGGTTTCCTCCGGGTGCTCCGGTTTCCTCCCACGGTCACAAAGACGTGCAGGTTAGGGTGGATTGGCCGTGCTAAATTGCCCCTCAGCGTTGGGTGGGGGTTACTGGGTTATGGGGATAGGGTGGGAGGTGTCGACCTTGGGTAGGGCGCTCTTTCCAGGAGCCGGTGCAGACTCGATGGGCCGAATGGCCTCCTTCTGCGCTGTAAATTCTAAGTCTATGTAAATACACGGGGCTTGGTTGTGTCTGAGAGACAGGGATGGGGGGGGGGGGGGGGGGGGAGAACGGGCGGTGATGCGGGGGGGGGGGTTTAATCTCCGCTACGCCGCGCGTGTTGAGTCTCACGCGGGCGACCTGATTGGTTACCCTTTCTCCTCCTCCCCTCCCCCCCCTCCAATCCGCCCCCCCCCTCCCCACTTGCAGATCTCCGACAGCCTGATGGAGCTGGTGACCACCTGCGGGAACTACAGCAACTACCGCAAGTGCTTCGCCGAGAGCTCGGGTTTCAGGTTCCCCATCCTGGGCGTCCACCTCAAGGACCTCCTGGCCGTCCACCTGGCTCTGGCGGACTGGCTGCAGAAGGACCGCGTCAACCTGGCCAAGATGCAGCAGCTGTACTCCATCCTCAACGAGCTGAACCAGATCCAGGCCATCTCCCCGCCCATCGAGCCCAACATGGATCTGGTCAGCCTGCTCACGGTAGGTGCCGGTGTCAGCGTCGGCGTTGGAGAGATACCGGGGCTGGATTCTCAGTCGGGGGGGGGGGGTCATTCGGGGCTGGGGGCTATGCGGCGGGGCGGCCGATGCGCGGCGCTATTTCAGCGGTCCAGGTCCGCGGGCTGAGTCCGCCACAGAGCACGGCGCGGCTGCCGCCCTCCATCGCCCTCCACATGTGCGCCCTCTGACCCGGAAGTGATTGTGGGGGGGGTGGCGTATCGGCAGCTCCAGCTTCGAGCCACGCAACAGCTCCCTGCTGGCCCCCGGCCAAACGGACAATCTGTGGCCTTCTGCCGCCACTTCTCCCGGCCTAAAAGACCACGGTATTCCCGACAATTTGGGGACGTAATCCCAAAAACAGAGGCCAGTGTGTGAAATGTACTGGGCGCACTGAGCGTTAAGAGCTTTGGATGGAGCGTGCGTGACTGCTGTAGTCATGTTTTTGAAGAATCCTGGTTTTCAAGGCCAGGCACTCAGGTGCAATTAAAACACCGTAAAAATGAGATCATCATTGATTCCGAGGAATTTGAAGCTGTCAGCCATCTCCATCTCGGCCCCGTTGATGCTGACAGGGGTGTGTACAGTACTTTGCTTCCTGAAGTCAATGACCAGCTCTTTAGTTTTGCTGGCATTGAGGGAGAGATTGTGCTGGTTACACCACTCCACCAGGTTCTCCATCTTCCTCCTGTATTCCGACTCGTCGTTATTCGAGATCCGGCCCACGACGGTGGTGGCCTGGATTCAATTTCCCCCTCAGCCATGTCCGAGTTAAAGTTACAATCCTAATGTTTATATCCAATTAAATTCGGTGAATCTCGATTACAGGTCTCCCTGGATCAGTTTCACACAGACGATGAGATTTATCAATTGTCCCTGTCACGGGAACCTCGCACATCGAAATCAGCGGTGAGTAACGATGATCGGGCGAGACGGTGTCAATGTCCCTGTGGTTTAGCGATTCACAGCAGAGCACTGAGAACACAAACTCCAGGCTGATGCCACTACTGAGGAAGCACTGCGCTGTCAGAGGGTCAGTACTGAGGGAGCTGCGCTGTCAGAGGGTCAGTACTGAGGGAGTGCCACACTGTCAGAGGGTCAGTACTGAGGGAGTGCTGCACTGTCAGAGGGTCAGTACTGAGGGAGTGCTGCACTGTCAGAGGGTCAGTATTGAGGGAGCGCTGCACTGTCAGAGGGTCAGTACTGAGGGAGTGCCGCACTGTCAGAGGGTCAGTACTGAGGGAGTGCTGCACTGTCAGAGGGTCAGTACTGAGGGAGGGCTGCACTGTCAGAGGGTCAGTACTGAGGGAGCGCTGCACTGTCAGAGGGTCAGAACTGAGGGAGTGCTGCACTGTCAGAGGGTCAGTACTGAGGGAGTGCAGCACTGTCAGAGGGTCAGTACTGAGGGAATGCTGCACTATCAGAGGGTCAGTACTGAGGGAGTGCCGCACTGTCAGAGGGTCAGTACTGAGGGAGTGCCGCACTGTCAGAGGGTCAGTACTGAGGGAGCGCTGCACCGTCAGAGGGTCAGTACTGAGAGAGTGCCGCACTGTCAAAGGGTCAGTACTGAGGGAGTGCTGCACTGTCAGAGGGTCAGTGCTGAGGGAGTGCCGCACTTTAGGACGGCTGGTACTTTTAGATGAATAGATGGGAGTGAGTTACAGACTGGAATCTAATCGAGGGGTTCGGGGTGGTTTATATATAGAATAACAGATGCCCGGGAGTGAGTTACAGACTGGAATCTAATCGAGGGGTTCGGGGTGGTTTATATATAGAATAACAGACACCCGGGAGTGAGTTAGAGACTGGAATCTAATCGAGGGGTTCGGGGTGGTTTATATATAGGATAACAGATACCCGGGAGTGAGTTACAGACTGGAATCTAATCGAGGGGTTCGGGGTGGTTTATATATAGAATAACAGATACCCGGGAGTGAGTTACAGACTGGAATCTAATCGAGGGGCTGAGGGTGGTTTATATATAGAATAACAGATACCCGGGAGTGAGTTACAGACTGGAATCTAATCGAGGGGTTCGAGGTGGTTTATATTTAGAATAACAGATACCCGGGAGTGAGTTACAGACTGGAATCTAATCGAGGGGTTCGGGGTGGTTTATATTTAGAATAACAGATACCCGGGAGTGAGTTACAGACTGGAATCTAATCGAGGGGTTCGGGGTGGTTTATATATAAAATAACAGATACCCGGGAGTGAGTTACAGACTGGAATCTAATCGAGGGGTTCTGGGTGGTTTATATATAGAATAACAGATACCCGGAAGTGAGTTACAGGCTGGAATCTAATCGAGGGGTTCGGGATGGTTTATATATAGAATAACAGATACCCGGGAGTGAGTTACAGACTGGAATCTAATCGAGGGGTTCGGGGTGGTTTATATATAGAATAACAGATACCCGGGAGTGAGTTACAGACTGGAATCTAATCGAGGGGTTCGGGGTGGTTTATATATAGAATAACAGATACCCGGGAGTGAGTTACAGTCTGGAATCTAATCGAGGGGTTCGGGGTGGTTTATATATAGAATAACAGATACCCGGGAGTGAGTTACAGACTGGAATCTAATCGAGGGGTTCGGGATGGTTTATATAATGAATAACAGATACTCGGGAGTGAGTTACAGACTGGAATCTAATCGAGGGGTTCGGGGTGGTTTATATATAGAATAACAGATACCCGGGAGTGAGTTACAGACTGGAATCTAATCGAGGGGTTCGGGGTGGTTTATATATAGAATAACAGATACCCGGGAGTGAGTTACAGACTGGAATCTAATCGAGGGGTTCGGGGTGGTTTATATATAGAATAACAGATACCCGGGAGCGAGTTACAGTCTGGAATCTAATCGAGGGGTTCGGGTTGGTTTATATAGAATAACAGATACCCGGGAGTGAGTTACAGACTGGAATCTAATCGAGGGGTTCGGGATGGTTTATATATAGAATAACAGATACCCGGGAGTGAGTTACAGACTGGAATCTAATCGAGGGGTTCGGGGTGGTTTATATATAGAATAACAGATACCCGGGAGTGAGTTACAGACTGGAATCTAATCGAGGGGTTCGGGGTGGTTTATATATAGAATAACAGATACCCGGGAGTGAGTTACAGACTGGAATCTAATCGAGGGGTTCGGGGTGGTTTATATATAGAATAACAGATACCCGGGAGTGAGTTACAGACTGGAATCTAATCGAGGGGTTCGGGGTGGTTTATATATAGAATAACAGATACCCGGGAGTGAGTTACAGACTGGAATCTAATCGAGGGGTTCGGGATGGTTTATATATAGAATAACAGATACCCGGGAGTGAGTTACAGACTCGAATCTAATCGAGGGGTTCGGGGTGGTTTATATATAGAATAACAGATACCCGGGAGCGAGTTACAGACTCGAATCTAATCGAGGGGTTCGGGGTGGTTTATATATAGAATAACAGGTACCCGGGAGCGAGTTACAGACTGGAATCTAATCGAGGGGTTCAGGGTGGTTTATATATAGAATAACAGATACCCGGGAGTGAGTTACAGACTCGAATCTAATCGAGGGGTTCGGGATGGTTTATATATAGAATAACAGATACCCGGGAGTGAGTTACAGACTGGAATCTAATTCTTCTTTCGTTTGACTTTCAGCCCTCGAGCCCAGCTCCTCCAAAATCGCCGGTGATCGATGAGTGGGCTTCTGCTGTCAAACCCAAGACAAATCCCGAGCTAATCAACAAGCACATCCACAAGATGGTGGAGGTGGGTCGGGCCTGGGGCCTTCACTGTCTGGTGCGGTCAGCAGTGATTAAAGGCAGTGGGGTCGCCGTTTCGCGACGGTCGCTGAAGATGGCGAGGGAGGGGGTTCCGGACGAATCGGGAGGAAGAGCTTCTGAGGCGACCTCCGTGATCGCCCGCCAGAGACAATGGTTTCCGGGGGCGACGGGCCCTGGCTGGGCGGAGGGCGGCTGGGACCATTCCCCTCGTCACGGAGAATTCCGAGGGGGAGATATAACTGAGGCCTTCAAAATCAGGAGGGCTTTATGGGAGAGTCCAGGACTAGTGGGGGGGAGGGGGGGGGGGGGGGGAGTGGGGGGGGGAGGAGGGGGGGGGAGAACTGTTTTAAAAGTTGTAGGGGTGCCATCCTTTTCGGATGAGGAGAATTTTTTGTGTCTCCGATGGTTGTTCGACTTTGGAAGGCCTCGGGAGATGGTGGAGGTTGTTGGGGTGGGAGGGGGTTGGGGAGGGGGAATCACGGAATATTTTTAGATGGAGGTAGGTAGAGTCTCGTTGGGCGAGGGGGTCGAAGGTCGTCTTGAGGGGCGGTGTTAGGTGGGACGTGAAACACAAACAGATCGGCCTCGTTCTTATAGAATTCCGGACAGCGCAGCACTCCCTCACTACTGACCCTCTGACAGTGCAGCACTCCCTCAGTACTGACCCTCTGACAGTGCAGCACTCCCTCCGTACTGACCCTCTGACAGTGCAGCACTCCCTCAGTACTGACCCTCTGACAGTGCAGCACTCCCTCAGTACTGACCCTCTGACAGTGCAGCACTCCCTCAGTACTGACCCTCTGACAGTGCAGCACTCCCTCAGTACTGACCCTCTGACAGTGCGGCACTCCCTCAGTACTGACCCTCTGACAGTGCAGCACTCCCTCAGTACTGACCCTCTGACAGTGCAGCACTTCCTCAGTACTGACCCTCTGACAGTGCAGCACTCCCTCAGTACTGACCCTCTGACAGTGCAGCACTCCCTCAGTACTGACCCTCCGACAGTGCAGCACTCCCTCAGTACTGACGCCCTGGCACTCCCTCAGTACTGACCCTCTGACAGTGCAGCACTCCCTCAGTACTGACCCTCTGATAGTGCGGCACTCCCTCAGTACTGACCCTCTGACAGTGCAGTGCTCCCTCAGTACTGACCCTCTGACAGTGCAGCATTCCCTCAGTACTGACCCTCTGACAGTGCAGCACTAGCTCAGTACTGACCCTCTGACAGTGCAGCACTCCCTCAGTACTGACCCTCTGACAGTGCAGCGCTCCCTCAGTACTGACCCTCTGACAGTGCGGCACACCCTCAGTACTGACCCTCTGACAGTGCAGCACTCCCTCAGTACTGACCCTCTGACAGTGCGGCACTCTCTCAGTACTGA
>NC_052176.1:5550182-5577120 GCF_902713615.1 Scyliorhinus canicula | reverse complement strand
CCCTACTACCACAGCAGGCCCTACAGCTACACCAGGCCCTACAGCTACACCAGCCCCTACTACCACACCAGCTCCTACTGCTATACCAGGCCCTACTGCTACACCAGGCCCTACTACCACACCAGCTCCTACTGCTACACCAGGCCCCTACCGCTATAACCAGCCCTACTGCTACACCAACCCCTACTACCACAGCAGGCCCTACAGCTACACCAGGCCTTACTGCTACACCAGGCCCTACTGCTACACCAGGCCCTACTGCAACACCAGGCTCCACTGCTACACCAGGCCTTACTGCCACACCAGGCCCTACTGCTGCACCAGGCCCTACTACCACAGCAGGCCATACAGCTACACCAGGCCCTACTGCTACACCAGGCCTTACTGCTACACCAGGCCCCACTGCTACACCAGGCCTTACTGCCAAACCAGGCCCCACTGCTATACCAGCCCTACTGCTACACCAGCCCTACTGCTACACCAGCCCCTACTACCACACCAGGCCCTACAGCTACACCAGCCCCTACTACCACACCAGCTCCTACAGCTACACCAGGCTCCACTGCTACACCAGCCCCTACTACCACAGCAGGCCCTACAGCTACACCAGGCCCTACAGCTACACCAGGCCCTACAGCTACACCAGGCCCTACAGCTACACCAGGCCCTACTACCTCAGCAGGCCCTACAGCTACACCAGGCCCTACAGCTACACCAGGCCTTACTGCCACACCAGCTCCTACTGCTACACCAGGCCCCACTGCTACACCAGGCCTTACTGCCACACCAGCTCCTACTGCTACACCAGGCCCCACTGCTACACCAGGCCCTACTGCTACACCAGGCCCCACTGCTACACCAGGCCCCACTGCTACACCAGCCCCTACTACCACAGCAGGCCCTACAGCTACACCAGGCCCTACAGCTACACCAGGCCCTACCGCTATAACCAGCCCTACTGCTACACCAGCCCCTACTACCACACCAGCTCCTACTGCTACACCAGGCCTTACTGCCACACCAGCCCCTACTACCACAGCAGGCCCTACAGCTACACCAGCCCTACAGCTACACCAGCCCCTACTACCACACCAGCTCCTACTGCTATACCAGGCCCTACTGCTACACCAGGCCTTACTACCACACCAGCTCCTACTGCTACACCAGGCCCTACCGCTATAACCAGCCCTACTGCTACACCAACCCCTACTACCACAGCAGGCCCTACAGCTACACCAGGCCTTACTGCTACACCAGGCCCTACTGCTGCACCAGGCCCTACTACCACAGCAGGCCCTACAGCTACACCAGGCCTTACAGCTACACCAGGCCCTACTGCTACACCAGGCCTTACTGCTACACCAGGCCCCACTGCTACACCAGGCCTTACTGCCAAACCAGGCCCCACTGCTACACCAGGCCCCACTGCTATACCAGCTCCTACTGCTACACCAGGCCTTACTGCCACACCAGCTCCTACTGCTACACCAGGCCCCACTGCTACACCAGGCCTTACTGCTATACCAGGCCCCACTGCTACACCAGGCCCTACTGCTACACCAGCTCCTACTGCTATACGAGGCCCAACTGCTACACCAGGCCTTACTGCCACACTAGGCCCTACTGCCATATAACGGCATTTCTCCATGCACCCACAGTGTGCGAGCATTTCGCATGCAGTTCCGACATTAAAAATTTAATTACTGCTTTAAGTTCAAGGGGACGCGTTGGGGGCGGGGGCGGGAGGGGGGGGGGGGGGGAATTGATTTAACTTGATTTAAAATTTATCAGAAGTGTTTGAGTAGTGACTGGCATGCCATTGTTCCCTTCGGCCTTCGCAGGATGCTCCAAATTTAGCTCCCTCCCTCGTATTCATTGGGCAGCTTGCGACTGGTCGCTCGAGGGGACTTTCCGGAACTTTCCAACGTCTCCAAGGAATGTTCCGCAGACACACTTCGGACATCAAGGGCGGAGTTCTCCGCGTCCCCCAGCCGTGTGTTCCTCAGGGACTCGCCAGCGCCGAGATTCTCCACAAAGTCAGCTGGGATTCCTGAGCAGAGGGCTTTTCCCTCCGCACGCACCGATAGAATTCAGACACAAGGACTGGAGTCGCACGCTGAATTGATTGCCCTTTATACCGAGGCATCGTAAATCAAAGCTTCATTTCACCTGCCTGACGGAGATGGAATGCGCCGTCTGTCTGCACTCCAAGAGACACAACTCACTTCTCTTGATTTACAATCAGTTGAGCAAAGGCTCATCGAACGCGAGAGTATATAAATTGCCCAGGAACAAGCTTCGAAGACCTCCCACAGACAGCAGGGGGTGTCCAAAGATGTGCAGGTTAGGTGGATTGGCCGTGCTAAATTGCCCCTTAGTGTACAAAGATGTGCAGGTTAGGTGGATTGGCCGTGCTAAATTGTCCCTTAGTGTCTAAAGATGTGCAGGTTAGGTGGATTGGCCGTGCTAAATTGCCCCTTAGTGTCCAAAGATGTGCAGGTTAGGTGGATTGGCCGTGCTAAATTGTCCCTTAGTGTCTAAAGATGTGCAGGTTAGGTGGATTGGCCGTGCTAAATTGTCCCTTAGTGTCCAAAGATGTGCAGGTTAGGTGGATTGGCCGTGCTAAATTGTCCCTTAGTGCCGAAAGGTTAGTTGGGAATAACGGGATAAGGTGGGAGGGAGTGGGCCTAGGCAGGATGCTCTTTCGGAGAGTCGGTGCAGACTCGATGGGCCGAATGGCTCCTCCTGCACCACAGGGATTCTGTGCTCCTCCGATTCTATAATTCTACGGCCTCCTTGGCCGAGCTTGTGAGTTGCCAGTGCCCTGATTATCTCCTTAAGTGGCTTTACAGCGAGTGTTTTCTGATCGAGCCCGAGGAACAGTTACTCCATTCAGGAGGCTGCCGAGATGCACTTTGCTGTTGCCACGGGCAACCAGCCGAAATGTCCATTATCTCACTCGCAGAAGCCCGCGAGCCCCCCCCCCCCCCCCCCTCCCAACCTCCCCTCCCTCCGCAATGGGCCAGATTGGAATAAACGCCTTACGATTGCTTCCCAGTTTAATAGTGTGCGCCGAGATGGAAAGCCATCGCAGACAATGTTCCTCGCAAACCTTTCGGGGGGAATGTCAGGGACGCAGCGAGGCGCCGTGTGGATTTCACGCATGGGTTCCCTCTCTGACCCCCATTCGAATGAGATCCCGCTTCCCTTTCTGCCGCTCGGCATTCCTCCCCTCGGGGCTCTCCGTGACGGCCTCCACCCTCCACCGCCTTTCGCCTCGCCTCGTCGGCAGGCTGCGGGGCCTGGTCGCTTGTCCTCCGCCCTCGGCTGCCCCTTGGCAAGACGCATTCTTGAAGAAATTCGACCGGCTTGTCAGGCCGATCCGGGAAGGGGGGGGGGGCAACTAAGTGTTTCCCCTACGCACGGGGATGAGGGGATGTTTATGTCTCTCCGAGGGTAGGCCGACTTTGCAATTCCCCATACGCCAGAAGGCAACGGAGGGCGAGAGAGGGGGTTTGGGTGGGGGGGTTGTCACCGGGTATCTTTGATGAGGAGGGGCAGCACGGTGGCGCAGTGGTTAGCACTGTTGCCGAGGTCCCAGGTTCGATCCCGGCTCTGGGTCACTGTCCGTGTGGAGTTTGCACATTCTCCCCGTGTCTGCGTGGGTTTCGCCCCCACAACCCAAAGATGTGCAGGGTAGGTGGATTGGCCACGCTAAATTGTCCCTTAATTGGAAAAAAATGAATTGGGTACTCTAAATTTATTTTAAAAGTAGATTTTAGTTGGGCAAGGGAGTCTGAGGTTATCAGCGGGCTGAGGGAGGAGGTGGAGGGGGGGGGGGGTTGGGGAACGTGGGCCGGATTCCCCGGTTCCGCGGCCCAGTCCCGACGCCGGCGTGGGAATTGTGCCGTGTTATGAACCCAAACTGGCCGCCGAACCCTCACCGATCCCAGGACCAGCGAGGGGCTGGAGGCGACGCCGGGTAAAAGCGCCCGGCTCCCGCGGCTGCCACGCCGGGTCCCCGAACCCTCAGACCACACGGCCAACCGCGCGGTCAGGAAGTCGGCCCATCGGGGGAGGGCCTTTCCGATGCCGCGTCAATGGCAGTCCAACGCCGCGCGCGTCGCGCTGGCGCCATTTCGGAGGGTCCGGAGACTGGAAAACCGCCGTCAACCCGGCATTGGACGCCGGAAGGGATTCTCCGCCCGAGCACCGATTACGACATCGGCGTCGGACAACGGTAAATCCCGCCCGTGGAACTCAGGCAGCACGGTAGCATGGTGGTTAGCATCAATGCTTCACAGCTCCAGGGTCCCAGGTTCGATTCCCGGCTGGGTCACTGTCTGTGCGGAGTCTGCACGTCCTCCCCGTGTGTGCGCGGGTTTCCTCCGGGTGCTCCGGTTTCCCCCCACAGTCCAAAGATGTGCGGGTTAGGTGGATTGGCCATGATAAATTGCCCGTAGTGTCCTAAAAAGTAAGGTTAAGGGGGAGTTGTTGGGTTACGGGTATAGGGTGGATACGTGGGTTTGAGTAGGGTGATCATTGCTCGGCACAACATCGAGGGCCGAAGGGCCTGTTCTGTGCTGTACTGTTCTAAATTCTAAATCAGCTGCGATCTCCTCCAATGGCGGAGCCGGCTCGAGGGGTCGAATGCCTGTTCCTCTCTTCGAGCACGTCATCATGAATCTGGATATCACGTGGAGGGCAGACATGATTAGGGTCTGGGACAGACGAAGGATGTTATGGGTCCGGACCTGAACCCCAGTTTTGGTTAAGGTCCCGGACTAGAACCCAACTATTTACATTTGTTAAAGCTGTGGGGGAGTGTGACTGAATTACTGTCAACAGCTCTTACGCAAAAGCAAACTTTCATTTGAACACAGAATTAAGCACATTCGCAACATAAACAGCTTTACAATTAACAGGTACAACATCTTAACTTGCTTCCTGAAATCTGCCTCTACACTCCAATGAAGCAAACCCACATATTTCAAATGCCACTTAAGTATAAAGTTAACTTTTTAAGGTTTTACTTGCTTATCTTGGTGCAGAGTCCGTGGAGAGAGAAGCCTTTTCTGCTCAGCTTCGAGGACTGGAGGCCTTTTCAGATAAACCTGGCCCCTCTCATTAGCTATTTTGTTACACTCAAAGCGCACAGCATTCTTTTGCCTCCTGTTACAGGGCCTGTGCCTTGCCTGATTGAGCCAGGACCGAACACAATGCCTCACTTTTTAATCACAGCTCTCGTAGTCAGAGTCTCTGATAGATTTGAACCCAGCTTTCAATAACATCACTGCAAAACTAACAAACTGTAAAATACGGCAATTTCTTATGTTCACCACAGTGACGTGGTGGTACTGTCGCTGAACTAGTAACCCTGAGGTTAGTATTCCGGGGGGAACACGGGTTCGAATCCCCACCCCGGCAAGGGGTGTAATTTAAATTCAATGAATAAAATCTGGAATTATGAAGCTCGGTAACGGCGACCGTGACAACGATCATGGATTGTCGTTTAAAAACCTCATCTGGTTCACTAATGTCCCCCTTTAGGGGAAAGGGGGAAATCTGCCGTCCTTACCCAGGTCTGGCCTACATGTGACTCCAGACCCCCCCGCGCTCACACACAGCAATGTGGTCAACTCTTAACCCCCCCTGCCCTCGGAAACGGTCCGAGCGAAACTCTGAGTTCGAGGGGCAATTAGGGATGGGCAAGGAATGCTGGACACGGCGCAGGGCGCCCCGCACTCCCCCCCCCCCCCCCCCCGAGGGAGAATGCAGAGGAAAAAGTGGCACCCTTCAATTTATAAAGCCCATCGATCGACCAACGTGACAGAGAACGGAGCGCTGGTGACCTGGGTCACTGACAAATTTGGGTGCCCGTGGAATCTCGCTGTGCGAAATTGGCGCCCGCCATTCCTGCACTCGAATAGCAGCGAGCGTACTTCAGCATAAGTATCTCGTTAAGGGGGGGGGGGGGGGGGGGAAAGCACCTTGGAACGTCCCGGGTGTGGTGGGAGGCACCAGAGGAGTGGCAAAGCTTTATCCGCAAAAATAGGCCCCCCCACCCCCACCCCCCATACCCCCCTGCCCGCCCGCCGCCCCCCTAACATCCCAGGTTGAGCTGGTCGCTGCGGGAGCCAGCGTTCCTCTCCCCCCATCACCCTCCACTCTTCCCCCACCACCCCCCCCCCCCCCCCCACCTCCTGCAACCCCGTCTAGCCGCGCCTCCTCACGCAAATGTCAAACCGACGGGAGCCACCGACAGCAGCCCGCAGCGTCCCTGGACTTTCTGCCGGGGTTCGGTTCAATCAGGCAGACCCATTGAGCCAAGGTGGCCTGCGACTTGCTTCGTTTCATTGCGCTTTGCGCAAACAGGCACTGCGGAAGCCCAGGAAGCAATCAGTGCAACTGGACGGGACGCGGATCGCCCGTGCCTGGTCCGCACACACTGCCATACCTCAGCCTGAAGGTTAACGGGACGGCCCAAGGGGGAGTCGATGAAGGCATCACCCCGTATCTAACCCCTGTGCTGTACCTGTCCTGGGAGTGTTTGATGGGGACAGTGTAGAGGGAGCTTTACTCTGTGTCTAACCCCGCGCTGTACCTGTCCTGGGAGTGTTTGATGGGGACAGTGTAGAGGGAGCTTTACTCTGTATCTAACCCCGTGCTGTACCTGTCCTGGGAGTGTTTGATGGGGACAGTGTAGAGGGAGCTTTACTCTGTATCTAACCCTGTGCTGTATCTGTCCTGGGAGTGTTTGATGGGGGACAGTGTAGAGGGAGCTTTACTCTGTATCTAACCCTGTGCTGTACCTGTCCTGAGAGTGTTTGATCGGGACAGTGTAGAGGGAGCTTTACTCTGTATCTGACCCCGTGCTGTACCTGTCCTGGGAGTGTTTGATGGAGACAGTGTGGAGGGAACTTTACTCTGTATCTAACCCCGTGCTGTACCTGTCCTGGGAGTGTTTGATGGGGGCAGTGTAGAGAGGAGCTTTACTCTGTATCTAACCCCGTGCTGTACCTGTCCTGGGAGTGTTTGATGGGGACAGTTTAGAGGGAGCTTTACTCTGTATCTAACCCCATGCTGTACCTGTCCTGGGAGTGTTTGATGGGGACAGTGTAGGAGGGAGCTTTACTCTGTATCTAACCCCGTGCTGTACCGTGTCCTGGGAGTGTTTGATGGGGACAGTGTAGAGGGAGCTTTACTCTGTATCTAACCCTGTGCTGTACCTGTCCTGGGAGTGTTTGATGGGGACATGTGTAGAGGGAGCTTTACCTCTGTATCTAACCCCGTGCTATACCTGTCCTGGGAGTGTTTGATGGGGACAGTGTAGAGGGAGCTTTACTCTGTATCTAACCCCGTGCTGTACCTGTCCTGGGAGTGTTTGATGGGGACAGTGTAGAGGGAGCTTTACTCTGTATCTAACCTCGTGCTGTACCTGTCCTGGGAGTGTTTGATGGGGACAGTGTAGAGGGAGCTTTACTCTGTATCTAACCCCGTGCTGTACCTGTCCTGGGAGTGTTTGATGGGGACAGTGTAGAGGGAGCTTTACTCTGTATCTAACCCCGTGCTGTACCTGTCCTGGGAGTGTTTGATGGGGACAGTGTAGAGGGAGCTTTACTCTGTATCTAACCCCGTGCTGTACCTGTCCTGGGAGTGTTTGATGGGGACAGTGTAGAGGGAGCTTACTCTGTATCTAACCCCGTGCTGTACCTGTCCTGGGAGTGTTTGATGGGGACAGTGTAGAGGGAGCTTTACTCTGTATCTAACCCCGTGCTGTACCTGTCCTGGGAGTGTTTGATGGGGACAGTGTAGAGGGAGCTTTACTCTGCATCTAACCCCGTGCTGTACCTGTCCTGGGAGTGTTTGATGGGGACAGTGTAGAGGGAGCTTTACTCTGTATCTAACCCCGTGCTGTACCTGTCCTGGGAGTGTTTGATGGGGACAGTGTAGAGGGAGCTTTACTCTGTATCTAACCCCGTGCTGTACCTGTCCTGGGAGTGTTTGATGGGGACAGTGTAGAGGGAGCTTTACTCTGTATCTAACCCCGTGCTGTACCTGTCCTGGGAGTGTTTGATGGGGACAGTGTAGAGGGAGCTTTACTCTGTATCTAACCCTGTGCTGTATCTGTCCTGGGAGTGTTTGATGGGGACAGTGTAGAGGGAGCTTTACTCTGTATCTAACCCTGTGCTGTACCTGTCCTGAGAGTGTTTGATGGGGACAGTGTAGAGGGAGCTTTACTCTGTATCTAACCCCGTGCTGTACCTGTCCTGGGAGTGTTTGATGGGGACAGTGTAGAGGGAGCTTTACTCTGTATCTAACCCCGTGCTGTACCTGTCCTGGGAGTGTTTGATGGGGACCTGTGTAGCGGGAGCTTTACTCTGTGTCTAACCCCGTGCTGTACCTGTCCTGGGAGTGTTTGATGGGGACCGTGTAGCGGGAGCTTTACTCTGTGTCTAACCCATTGCTGTACCTGTCCTGGGAGTGTTTGATGGGGACAGTGTAGAGGGGGATTTACTCTGTATCTAACCCCGTGCTGTACCTGTCCTGGGAGTGTTGGATGGGGACAGTGTAGAGGGAGCTTTACTCTGTATCTAACCCCGTGCTGTACCTGTCCTGGAAGTGTTTGATGGGGACAGTGTAGAGGGAGCTTTACTCTGTATCTAACCCCGTGCTGTACCTGTCCTGGGAATGTTTGATGGGGGACAGTGTAGAGGGAGCTTTACTCTGTATCTAACCCCGTGCTGTACCTGTCCTGGGAGTGTTTGATGGGGGACAGTGTAGAGGGAGCTTTACTCTGTATCTAACCCCGTGCTGTACCTGTCCTGGGAGTGTTTGATGGGGGACAGTGTAGAGGGAGCTTTACTCTGTATCTAACCCCGTGCTGTACCTGCCCTGGGAGTGTTTGATGGGGACAGTGGTGTGCTGTTTTGCGGAGTTGGTGGTGGAGTGGGGGTGTGGGGCACTGGGTAGGGAGAAGGTCATCGTTCAGATCGTTGTGCTCAGCTGCTTCGAGGTCGCCCTCCGCATGCAGGGTCGGGGCCTCTCCACTCACCCCCCCCCCCCCCACCTTGACCCCGGAGCGAAAGAGGCCCGTCCAGCCCCGCTTGCGACGATGCTTCCCCGCCAGACCCCGGCAAACGCTGGCAAGTCTGCGGTGCCTGTCGTTCCCGATGAAATCCGGCAGCCTTTATTCCTGCCGCAGGAGGCCGGCTGAGTGAAGTGGGATCTAACTCCTGTCGACACGGCTGCTCCGTCAAGTGGAAACGTCCAAATTAATATCAATTATCAAAGGCGGAGAAATTCCTTTCGCTGTCCGCTAGTCAGGGCCCTCCCGGTAACCTCAGAGCAAAGAAAGTGCCGGAAATCTTCCATTACGGAAGGTTCCAGCAAAGTTCACACACTGAATTGTACCTTCACTTTATCTATTAGTGGCTCAATATAAAGATCGGAGGAACAGCACTAACTCTCTGACAGTGCAGCACTCCCTCAGTACTGACCCTCTGACAGTGCGGCACTCCCTCAGTACTGACCCTCTGACAGTGCGGCACTCCCTCAGTACTGACCCTCTGACAGTGCAGCACTCCCTCAGTACTGACCCTCTGACAGTGTGGCACTCCCTCAGTACTGACTCTCTGACAGTGCGGAGCTCCCTCAGTACTGACCCTCTGACAGTGCGGCACTCCCTCAGTACTGACCCTCTGACAGTGCAGCGCTCCCTCAGTACTGACCCTCTGACAGTGCAGCACTCCCTCAGTACTGACCCTCTGACAGTGCAGCACTCCCTCAGTACTGACCCTCTGACAGTGCAGTACTCCCTCAGTACTGACCCTCTGACAGTGCGGCACTCCCTCAGTACTGACCCTCTGACAGTGCAGCGCTCCCTCAGTACTGACCCTCTGACAGTGCAGCACTCCCTCAGTACTGACCCTCTGGCAGTGCGGCACTCCCTCAGTACTGACCCTCTGACAGTGCAGCACTCCCTCAGTACTGACCCTCTGACAGTGCAGCACTCCCTCAGTACTGACCCTCTGACAGTGCAGCACTCCCTCAGTACTGACCCTCTGACAGTGCCGCACTCCCTCAGTACTGACCCTCTGACAGTGCAGCACTCCCTCAGCACTGACCCTCTGACAGTGCGGAACTCCCTCAGTACTGACCCTCTGACAGTGCGGCACTCCCTCAGTACTGACCCTCTGACAGTGCAGCACTCCCTCAGTACTGACCCTCTGACAGTGCAGCGCTCCCTCAGTACTGACCCTCTGACAGTGCAGCACTCCCTCAGTACTGACCCTCTGACAGTGCGGCACTCCCTCAGTACTGACCCTCTGACAGTGCAGCTCTCCCTCAATACTGACCCTCTGACAGTGCGGCACTCCCTCAGTACTGACCCTCTGACAGTGCGGCACTCCCTCAGTACTGACCCTCTGACAGTGCAGCTCTCCCTCAATACTGACCCTCTGACAGTGCGGCACTCCCTCAGTACTGACCCTCTGACAGTGCGGCACTCCCTCAGTACTGACCCTCTGACAGTGCGGCACTCCCTCAGTACTGACCCTCTGACAGTGCGGCACTCCCTCAGTACTGACCCTCTGACAGTGCAGCACTCCCTCAGTACTGACCCTCTGACAGTGCAGCACTCCCTCAGTACCAACCCTCTGACAGTGCAGTACTCCCTCAGTACTGACCCTCTGACAGTGCGGCACTCCCTCAGTACTGACTCTCTGACAGTGCAGCACTCCCTCAGTACTGACCCTCTGACAGTGCGGCACTCCCTCAGTACTGACCCTCTGACAGTGCAGCCCTCCCTCAGTACTGACCCTCTGACAGTGCGGCACTCCCTCAGTACTGACCCTCTGACAGTGCGGCACTCCCTCAGCACTGACCCTCTGACAGTGCAGCATTCCCTCAGTACTGACCCTCTGACAGTGCAGCACCACCTCAGTACTGACCCTCTGACAGTGCAGCACTCCCTCAGTACTGACCCTCTGACAGTGCAGCACTCCCTCAGTACTGACCCTCTGACAGTGCCGCACTCCCTCAGTACTGACCCTCTGACAGTGCAGCACTCCCTCAGTACTGACCCTCTGACAGTGCAGCACTCCCTCAGTACTGACCCTCTGACAGTGCGGCACTCCCTCAGTACTGACCCTCTGACAGTGCGGCACTCCCTCAGCACTGACCCTCTGACTGTGCGGCACTCCCTCAGTACTGACCCTCACAGTGCGGCACTCCCTCAGTACTGACCCTCTGACAGTGCAGCACTCCCTCAGTTCTGACACTCTGACAGTGCAGTACTCCCTCAGTACTGACCCTCTGACAGTGCAGCACTCCCTCAGTACTGACCCTCTGACAGTGCAGCACTCCCTCAGTACTGACCCTCTGACAGTGCGGCACTCCCTCAGTACTGACCCTCTGACAGTGCGGCGCTCCCTCAGTACTGACCCTCTGACAGTGCAGCACTCCCTCAGTACTGACCCTCTGACAGTGCAGCACTCCCTCAGTACTGACCCTCTGACAGTGCAGCACTCCCTCAGAACTGACCCTCTGACAGTGCGGCACTCCCTCAGTACTGACCCTCTGACAGTGCGGCACTCCCTCAGTACTGACCCTCTGACAGTGCAGCATTCCCTCAGTACTGACCCTCTGACAGTGCAGCACTCCCTCAGTACTGACCCTCTGACAGTGCAGCACTCCCTCAGTACTGACCCTCTGACAGTGCAGCACTCCCTCAGTACTGACCCTCTGACAGTGCGGCACTCCCTCAGTACTGACCCTCTGACAGTGCGGCGCTCCCTCAGTACTGACCCTCTGACAGTGCCGCACTCCCTCAGTACTGACCCTCTGACAGTGCAGCACTCCCTCAGTACTGACCCTCTGACAGTGCAGCACTCCCTCAGAACTGACCCTCTGACAGTGCGGCACTCCCTCAGTACTGACCCTCTGACAGTGCAGCACTCCCTCAGAACTGACCCTCTGACAGTGCAGCACTCCCTCAGTACTGACCCTCTGACAGTGCGGCACTCCCTCAGTACTGACCCTCTGACAGTGCAGCATTCCCTCAGTACTGACCCTCTGACAGTGCGGCACTCCCTCAGTACTGACCCGCTGTCAGTGCAGCACTCCCTCAGTACTGACCCTCTGACAGTGCGGCACTCCCTCAGTACTGACCCTCTGACAGTGCGGCGCTCCCTCAGTACTGACCCTCTGACAGTGCAGCACTCCCTCAGTACTGACCCTCTGACAGTGCAGCACTCCCTCAGTACTGACCCTCTGACAGTGCAGCACTCCCTCAGTACTGACCCTCTGACAGTGCAGCACTCCCTCAGTACTGACCCTCTGACAGTGCAGCACTCCCTCAGAACTGACCCTCTGACAGTGCGGCACTCCCTCAGTACTGACCCTCTGACAGTGCGGCACTCCCTCAGTACTGACCCTCTGACAGTGCAGCACTCCCTCAGTACTGACCCTCTGACAGTGCGGCACTCCCTCAGTACTGACCCTCTGACAGTGCGGCACTCCCTCAGTACTGACCCTCTGACAGTGCGGCGCTCCCTCAGTACTGACCCTCTGACAGTGCAGCACTCCCTCAGTACTGACCCTCTGACAGTGCAGCACTCCCTCAGTACTGACCCTCTGACAGTGCAGCACTCCCTCAGAACTGACCCTCTGACAGTGCGGCACTCCCTCAGTACTGACCCTCTGACAGTGCAGCACTCCCTCAGAACTGACCCTCTGACAGTGCAGCACTCCCTCAGTACTGACCCTCTGACAGTGCGGCACTCCCTCAGTACTGACCCTCTGACAGTGCAGCATTCCCTCAGTACTGACCCTCTGACAGTGCGGCACTCCCTCAGTACTGACCCGCTGTCAGTGCAGCACTCCCTCAGTACTGACCCTCTGACAGTGCGGCACTCCCTCAGTACTGACCCTCTGACAGTGCAGCGCTCCCTCAGTACTGACCCTCTGACAGTGCGGCACTCCCTCAGTACTGACCCTCTGACAGTGCGGCACTCCCTCAGTACTGACCCTCTGACAGTGCAGCGCTCCCTCAGTACTGACCCTCTGACAGTGCAGCACTCCCTCAGTACTGACCTTCTGACAGTGCAGCACTCCCTCAGTACTGACCCTCTGACAGTGCAGCACTCCCTCAGTACTGACCCTCTGACAGAGCAGCATTCCCTTAGTACTGACCCTCTGACAGTGCGGCACTCCCTCAGTATTGACCCTCTGACAGTGCGGCATTCCCTCAGTACTGACCTACTGACAGTGCAGCACTCCCTCAGTACTGACCCTCTGACAGTGCAGCACTCCCTCAGTACTGACCCTCTGACAGTGCGGCACTCCCTCAGTACTGACCCTCTGACAGTGCAGCACTCCCTCAGTACTGACCCTCTGACAGTGCAGCACTCCCTCAGTACTGACCCTCTGACAGTGCGGCACTCCCTCAGTACTGACCCTCTGACAGTGGGGCACTCCCTCAGTACTGACCCTCTGACAGTGCAGCACTCCCTCATTACTGACCCTCTGACAGTGCGGCACTCCCTCAGTACTGACCCTCTGACAGTGCAGCACTCCCTCAGTACTGACCCTCTGACAGTGCCGCACTCCCTCAGTACTGACCCTCTGACAGTGCAGCACTCCCTCAGTACTGACCCTCTGACAGTGCAGCACTCCCTCAGTACTGACCCTCTGACAGTGCGGCACTCCCTCAGTACTGACCCTCTGACAGTGCGGCACTCCCTCAGCACTGACCCTCTGACTGTGCGGCACTCCCTCAGTACTGACCCTCTGACAGTGCGGCACTCCCTCAGTACTGACCCTCTGACAGTGCAGCACTCCCTCAGTTCTGACACTCTGACAGTGCAGTACTCCCTCAGTACTGACCCTCTGACAGTGCAGCACTCCCTCAGTACTGACCCTCTGACAGTGCAGCACTCCCTCAGTACTGACCCTCTGACAGTGCGGCACTCCCTCAGTACTGACCCTCTGACAGTGCGGCGCTCCCTCAGTACTGACCCTCTGACAGTGCAGCACTCCCTCAGTACTGACCCTCTGACAGTGCAGCACTCCCTCAGTACTGACCCTCTGACAGTGCAGCACTCCCTCAGAACTGACCCTCTGACAGTGCGGCACTCCCTCAGTACTGACCCTCTGACAGTGCGGCACTCCCTCAGTACTGACCCTCTGACAGTGCAGCATTCCCTCAGTACTGACCCTCTGACAGTGCAGCACTCCCTCAGTACTGACCCTCTGACAGTGCAGCACTCCCTCAGTACTGACCCTCTGACAGTGCAGCACTCCCTCAGTACTGACCCTCTGACAGTGCGGCACTCCCTCAGTACTGACCCTCTGACAGTGCGGCGCTCCCTCAGTACTGACCCTCTGACAGTGCAGCACTCCCTCAGTACTGACCCTCTGACAGTGCAGCACTCCCTCAGTACTGACCCTCTGACAGTGCAGCACTCCCTCAGAACTGACCCTCTGACAGTGCGGCACTCCCTCAGTACTGACCCTCTGACAGTGCAGCACTCCCTCAGAACTGACCCTCTGACAGTGCAGCACTCCCTCAGTACTGACCCTCTGACAGTGCGGCACTCCCTCAGTACTGACCCTCTGACAGTGCAGCATTCCCTCAGTACTGACCCTCTGACAGTGCGGCACTCCCTCAGTACTGACCCGCTGTCAGTGCAGCACTCCCTCAGTACTGACCCTCTGACAGTGCGGCACTCCCTCAGTACTGACCCTCTGACAGTGCGGCGCTCCCTCAGTACTGACCCTCTGACAGTGCAGCACTCCCTCAGTACTGACCCTCTGACAGTGCAGCACTCCCTCAGTACTGACCCTCTGACAGTGCAGCACTCCCTCAGTACTGACCCTCTGACAGTGCAGCACTCCCTCAGTACTGACCCTCTGACAGTGCAGCACTCCCTCAGAACTGACCCTCTGACAGTGCGGCACTCCCTCAGTACTGACCCTCTGACAGTGCGGCACTCCCTCAGTACTGACCCTCTGACAGTGCAGCATTCCCTCAGTACTGACCCTCTGACAGTGCAGCACTCCCTCAGTACTGACCCTCTGACAGTGCAGCACTCCCTCAGTACTGACCCTCTGACAGTGCAGCACTCCCTCAGTACTGACCCTCTGACAGTGCGGCACTCCCTCAGTACTGACCCTCTGACAGTGCGGCGCTCCCTCAGTACTGACCCTCTGACAGTGCAGCACTCCCTCAGTACTGACCCTCTGACAGTGCAGCACTCCCTCAGTACTGACCCTCTGACAGTGCAGCACTCCCTCAGAACTGACCCTCTGACAGTGCGGCACTCCCTCAGTACTGACCCTCTGACAGTGCAGCACTCCCTCAGAACTGACCCTCTGACAGTGCAGCACTCCCTCAGTACTGACCCTCTGACAGTGCGGCACTCCCTCAGTACTGACCCTCTGACAGTGCAGCATTCCCTCAGTACTGACCCTCTGACAGTGCGGCACTCCCTCAGTACTGACCCGCTGTCAGTGCAGCACTCCCTCAGTACTGACCCTCTGACAGTGCGGCACTCCCTCAGTACTGACCCTCTGACAGTGCAGCGCTCCCTCAGTACTGACCCTCTGACAGTGCGGCACTCCCTCAGTACTGACCCTCTGACAGTGCGGCACTCCCTCAGTACTGACCCTCTGACAGTGCAGCGCTCCCTCAGTACTGACCCTCTGACAGTGCAGCACTCCCTCAGTACTGACCTTCTGACAGTGCAGCACTCCCTCAGTACTGACCCTCTGACAGTGCAGCACTCCCTCAGTACTGACCCTCTGACAGAGCAGCATTCCCTTAGTACTGACCCTCTGACAGTGCGGCACTCCCTCAGTATTGACCCTCTGACAGTGCGGCATTCCCTCAGTACTGACCTACTGACAGTGCAGCACTCCCTCAGTACTGACCCTCTGACAGTGCAGCACTCCCTCAGTACTGACCCTCTGACAGTGCGGCACTCCCTCAGTACTGACCCTCTGACAGTGCAGCACTCCCTCAGTACTGACCCTCTGACAGTGCAGCACTCCCTCAGTACTGACCCTCTGACAGTGCGGCACTCCCTCAGTACTGACCCTCTGACAGTGGGGCACTCCCTCAGTACTGACCCTCTGACAGTGCAGCACTCCCTCAGTACTAACCCTCTGACAGTGCGGCACTCCCTCGGTACTGACCCTCTGACAGTGCGGCGCTCCCTCAGTACTGACCCTCTGACAGTGCAGCACTCCCTCAGTACTGACCCTCTGACAGTGCGGCACTCCCTCAGTACTGACCCTCTGACAGTGCGGCACTCCCTCAGTACTGACCCGCTGACAGTGCAGCACTCCCTCAGTACTGACCCTCTGACAGTGCGGCACTCCCTCAGTACTGACCCTCTGACAGTGCGACAGTGGCCTCCTTCAACGCGCCGGCCCCGACGCAACATGCCGCAGGACTACAGGGGCCGGCGCGTAGGAAAGGAGGCCCCCAGCCAGAGAGGCCGGCCCTCCGATCAGTGGGCCCCCGATCGCGGGCCAGGCCGCATCGGAGGCCCCCCCCGTCTGGGGTCGGCGCCCCCCTCACCCCTCCCCCCCCACAGGGTGCCACCCGACCCTTCCACGCTGACGTCCCGCCGGCTGAGAGCAGGTTCGAACGGCGCCGGCGGGACTCAGCGTTTCCACGACGGCCGCTCGGCCTGCCCAGCGCCAATCACGCCGATTCTCCGCTGCGGAGAATCGCGTGCCGGAGTCGGGGCTCCGTGGCCCGGTCGTGGGGATTCTCCGGCCCGACCCCGGGCTGAGAGAATCCCGCCCAGGATTGTCTTCAGAAAGCTTTTAAAAAAAAGTAAATCATTCATAACTTTTCATTGGACTGACCTGATTATTACTACACTCCTGTATGTGTCGCCCAATGCCGGTGTCTGTGTATTTATATTGTGTACCTTGTGTTGCCTTGTTATGTATTTTCTTTGCATGGACTAAATGATCTGTCTGTGCTGCTCGCAGAAACATACTTTTCACTGTTCAAAGAACAAAGAACGGCTTGGTACCCATGACAGTAAATCAATCCAATCCAATCCATTTCCTGTCAGAAAACCCCACTGGTCAATCAAAGTCTCAATCATCCAGAATCTTTCGGCAGAAACTGCAATCATTCAAAAGCTCGATCCATATAAATAAACATTGTGAGATTGCTGGGAGAGTTCAGAGAGCCAACGCTGAACGGGCCTACTCCTGTTCCCTATACAGTATAGTAGGTTTGAAGGGCTGAATGGCCCAATCTTACAGCCTTTAAAGGTTGAATGGGCCTACATTTGTCCTTATATAACAGGCTTGAAGGGCTCTAAGGCTCACACTTACAGGCTAGAAGGGCGGAATGGGCTTCCTCCTGTTTCTATAGCAGGTTTGAAGGGCTGAATGGGCCTGCTCCTGTCCCCTATATTACAGGTTTGAAGGGCTGAATGGGCCTGCTCCTGTCCCCTATATTACAGGTTTGAAGGGCTGAATGGGCCTGCTCCTGTCCCCTATATAGCAGGTTTGAAGGGCTGAGTGGCCCAATCTTACAAGCTCGAAAGGTTGAATGGCCATCCTCCTGTCCCTATATAACAGGCCTGAAGGGCTGAATAGGCCTCCTCCTGCCTCTGTATAACAGGCCTGACGGGCGGAATGGGCCTCTGCTGTCCCTGTATAACAGGCCTGAATAGCTGAACGGGCCTCCTCCTGTCCCAATATAACAGGCCTGAAGGGCTGAATGGGCCTACTCTTGTCCCAATATAACAGGCCTGAATGGGCCTCTTCCTGTTTCTATAACAGGACTGAAGGACTGAACGGGCCTCTGCTGTCCTTGTATAACAGGCCTGAAGGGCTGGAAAGGCCTCCTCCTATCCCAATATAACAGGCCTGAAGGGCTGGACAGGCCTCCACTGTCCCTATATAACAGGCCTGAGGGGCTGGACAGGCCTCCGCTGTCCCTATAATAACAGGCCTGAAGGGCTGGACAGGCCTCCACTGTCCCTATATAACAGGCCTGAGGGGCTGAATAGGCCTCTGCTGTCCTTGTATAACAGGCCTGAAGGGCTGGAAAGGCCTTCTCCAGTCCCAATATAACTGGCCTGAGGGGCTGGAAAGGCCTCCGCTGTCCCTAAATAACTGGCCTGAGGGGCTGAACGGCCCTCCGCAGTCCCTATATAACAGGCCTGACGGGCTGGATAGGCCTCCGCTGTCCCTATAACAGGCCTGAGGGGCTGAACGGGCCTCCGCTGTCCCTATATAACTGGCCTGAGGGGCTGAATGGGTGTCTGTTGACTAAAATCTCGGCCAAAAAGGTTGGTTTTAACGAGTATCTGAAAGGGGGGGAGAGAGAGGGAGGGGTTTAGGGAGAGACTTTCAGAGTTTAGGGCCTTGCCCAGGCATGGCCGCCAATGGCGGAGCGATTAGAATTGGCGGGGAGAGAGGGGGCGATGGTCGGTGGGGGTGACTCTGAGTTGTTCAGCATCTGGTGTCTTCGGAGTGCCAAAGCTGTGAGTCAGACCGACGTGATTGTGGAGGCATGATGGAGCCTGGCATCGGAGCGGCCACTGTGGATTCCCTCACCCACCCTCAACCCCTTCCGAGCCAAAGGCCCCCCACTCCCCGCCTCCACCCCCACAAAGTCCCCCCCCCCCCCCTCGGCCCCCGCAACATCCCTCAAAGCCCCAGGACTGGACCAGGCTCGACGGCAAGTCCCAGATCTATGAGGGGGGTCTTTCAGACACCCCCACCTCCTTCCCGGGGCAACGTGAAAACCTCGGCTGCCTCGCTTCTGTTCCCTCGGCCTCCTCTCTCCCACTTCGCCCACCTGGTCTCTCTCGGTGAAGGTCGGCACGGAGACGTTCCCTGAACCTTGACCCTGGACACAGAGGTGCCGGGGCCTCTGTGCGTGACCAATCAGATAGCGAAGTCGGGGGGGGGGGGGGATTGATTCTGGGGTCCGGACAAATCTTCGTCATTCGGTATCCGTTACCCGCGTTACCCGGCAGAGTTGGCCACTCGCTCCGACCTCCTCACGCCCTCCTCAGAGGGCTGACAGCGGAACGTTCCGGCCTACCTGTTTGTTGGAGGCCCGCAGGCAGTAGAAAGAACCGTTACCACCCCCCACCCCCCACACCCCCCCCCCACACCCCCCCCCACACCCCCCCCACACACCCCCCCCCCACACACCCCCCCCCACACACCCCCCCCCACACACCCCCCCCCCCCCACACCCCCCCCCCCCCCCCCCACTCCACACACGTACTCCAATCTCGACTCAGGAGAAGAGGGAGAGATGAGGGGCCCGATTGGCTGAGAGGGCTTGGAGGTCAGGGGTCGGGAGGGTAGACGGTCGCCTCCCCAGGAGGCCTGACGGGCCACCGGGCCTGCTCTACTACGCCCAATGGGGAAGGGAGGGGTGGAGGGGGGGGGGGGGTGGTCACCGGGCGTCATCATCAACAGCACAAACCCTCGGTTATGGACCGTTCGCCGACCCACCTGGTGTCCAGAACGACGCGTGGCCGCCGTCACCACGTTCCGAAGGGTGCCGTCGCCGTGACAACGGGCTGCCTCCCACTCTGCCTGTGCTTTTCTTTTTGGTCCGATTCGACCTGGGTCCTGAAGGGGAGCTGGCGGTGGTGGTGGGGGTGGGGGGAGGTGTGGGTTGGGGAGGGTGGCTTGGGGGAGAGGGAGGGTGTGGGTGGGGTTGCCGGGGAGCCTGGAGGTCAGGGGTCAGGGCGGTGACTTACCCACTGGATAGCGCTCGTTGATTGGCCAGTTATCCACCTGCAGCGTGGCGTTGCCGCCGCTTCTCGTGAACCGAACCACGTGGTACTTCCCATCGCTCACGACCACGTTGGGCTCCTCGATCACGATGTCATCCGTCCCCACGTTGAATATCACCTGGATTTTCCCTTGCTCCTGGGGAGGGAGGCAGGGGAAAAGAAAGAGAGAGAGAGAGGATGGGTTAGCAAACGAGAGGGCAAACAAGGCAACAACAGCGTAAAAGCGAAATGCAGCAAACGCCGGGAAGAATCAGCAGGTGCGGGGCAGCCACTGAGGAGGGAGAAATGTTTTGAATCCCTGTGATTCTGTCTCACGGCGCCAGGGACCCGGGTTCTATTCCGGCCTCAGGTGACTGTCTGTGCGGAGTTTGCACTTTCTCCCCCCCGTGTCTGCGTGGGTTTCCTCCGGGTGCTTCGGTTTTCTCCCACAGTCCAAAGATGTGCAGGTTGGGTGGATTGGCCGTGCTAAATTGTCCCTTAGTGTCCAAAGATGTGCAGGTTGGGTGGATTGGTCATGCTAAATTGTCCCTTAGTGTCCAAAGATGTGCAGGCTGGGTGGATTGGCCGTGCTAAATTGCCCCTTAGTGTCCAAAGATGTGCAGGTTGGGTGGATTGGTCATGCTAAATTGTCCCTTAGTGTCCAAAGATGTACAGGTTGGGTGGATTGGCCGTGCTAAATTGCCCCTTAGTGTCCAAAGATGTGCAGGTTAGGTGGATTAGCCGTGCTAAATTGCCCCTTAGTGTCCAAAGATGTGCAGGTTAGGTGGATTGGCCGTGCTAAATTGCCCCTTAGTGTCCAAAGATGTGCGGGTTAGGTGGATTGGCTGTGCTAAATTGTCCCTTAGTGTCCAAAGATGTGCAGGTTGGGTGGATTGGCTGTGCTAAATTGTCCCTTAGTGTCCAAAGATGTGCAGGTTAGGTGGATTGGCCGTGCTAAATTGTCCCTTAGTGTCCAAAGATGTGCGGGTTAGGTGGGGTTACAGGATGAAGGGAATAGGGCAGAGGAGCGGGCCTAGGTAGGGTGCTCTTTTGGAGGGGTTGATGGGCCGAATGGCCTCATTCTGCACCGTAGGGTTTAACACAGTTTGAGAAGGGGTGGGGGTAGAATAGAAAGTCAGGTAGAAGTGGGGATGGGGGAAGGTGCCAGGGGAGAGAACAAAGAATATACAGTGGAGAAGGAGGCCATTCGGCCCATCGAGTCTGCATCACCCCACTTAAGCCCTCACTTCCACCCTATCCCCGTAACCCAATAACCCCTCCTAACCTTTTTGGTCACTCGGGGCAAATTAGCACGGCCAATCCACCCTAACCCGCACGTCTTTAGACTGCGGGAGGAAACCGGAGCACCCGGAGGAAACCCACGCAGACACGGGGGGAGAACGTGCAGACAGAGAGCTTCATCCACCCCACCACGGTAAGACGCTGCTCCCTCCTAGTACACCCCGTCACCCAGAAAATCTCCCTGGCCTCCGGATCCCATTCCGTGGAAATCCGGGGGTACTGCATCGCAACCCTCACCGTCCAAGGCGTAAAGTTCAGCAACTTCCGGCTCTACATCCTCCCCCACCTCTGCACCGCCCTGTTACTCGGCCTGGACTTCCAGTGCCATCTCCAAAGCCTAACCTTAAAATTCGGCGGACCCCTACCCCCGCCCCCCTCACCGTCTGCGGCCGCACGACCTTTAAGGTCGATCCACCTTCCCTGTTTGCGAACCTGACCCCGGATTGCAAACCCATCGACACCAGGAGCAGACGGTACAGTGTCCAGGACAGGACCTTCATCAGGTCCAACGGCTCCTGCGGGAGGGGGTCATCGAGGCCAGCAACAGCCCCGGGAGAGCTCAAGTGGTGGTAGTGAAGACTGGGGAGAAGCACAGAATGGTCATTGACTACAGTCAGACCATCAATCGGTACACGTAGCTCGACGCGTACCCCCTCCCATGCATATCTGACATGGTCAATCAGATTGCGCAGTATCGAGTCTTTTCCACAGTGGACTTGAGGTCTGCCTCCCACCAGCTCCCCATCCGCCCAGAGGACCTCCCATACACTGTGTTCGAAGCAGATGGCCGCCTCTATCACTTCCTTATGGTTCCCTTCGGCATCACTAATGGGGTCTCGGTCTTCCAGTGAGAGATGGACCGAATGGTTGACCTGTACAAACTGCAGGCCACCTTCCCGTACCTAGATAACGTAACCATCTACGGCCACGATCAGCAGGACCACGACGCAAACCTCCAAAAATTCCTCCAGACCGCCAAACTCCTTAATCTCACGTACAAAAGGGAGAAGTGCATGTTCCGCCCAACCCCTTAGCCATCCTTGGCTATGTCGTGGAAAATGGAGTTCTAGGGCCCGACCCCGACCACATGTGCCCCCTCCTGGAACTCCCTCTCCCCCACTGCCCCAAGGCCCTGAAACGATGCCTGGGGTTTTTCTCCTATTACGCCCAGTGGGTCCCTAATTATGCGGACAAGGCCCCGCCCACTCATTCAGTCCACAGTTTTTCCCCTGATGGCTGAGGCCCACCAGGCCTTCAACCGCATCGAGGCCTACATCGCCAAAGCCACGATGCACGCGGTCAACGAGTCCCTCCCCTTTCAGGTGGAGAGCGATGCATCGGACGCCGCTCTGGCCGTCGCCCTCAACCAGGCGGGTAGGCCCGTGGCCTTCTGTTCCCGCACCCTCCATGCCTCCGAAATTCAGCACTCCTCTGTCGAAAAGGAGGCCCAAGCGATCGGTGAAGCTGTGTGACACTGGAGGCATTACCTGGCCGGCAGGAGATTCACTCTCCTCACTGACCAACGGTCGGTTGCCTTCATGATAAACAACACACAGCGGGGCATGATCAAAAATGACAAGATCTTGAGGTGGAGGATCGCGCTCTCCACCTATAATTGTGAGATTTGTATCGCCCGGGTAAGCTCAGCGAGCCCCTGATGCCCTATCCCACAGTACATGTGCCAGCGCACAAGTGGACCGACTCCGGGCTCTCCACTATGACCTCTGCCACCCGGGGGTCACTTGGTTCTTCCATTTCATCAAGGCCCGCAACCTGCCGTACTCCATTGAGGAGGTCAGGACCGTCACCAGAGACTGCCAGGTCTGTGCGGAGTGCAAGCTGCACTTCTACCGGCCAGACCGAGCGCACTGGTAAAGGCCTCCCGCCCCTTTGAATGCCTCAGTATGGATTTCAAAGGGCCCCTCCCCTCCACCGACCACAACATGTACTTTCTGAACGTGATTGATGAGTACTCCCGGTTCCCTTTCGCCATCCCGAGCCCTGATATGACTTCTGCCACGGCCATTAAAGCCCTCCACAGCATCTTCGCTCTGTTCGGGTTCCCCACCTACATCCACAGCGACAGGGGATCCTCATTCATGAGCGATGAGCTGCGTCAGTTCCTGCTCAGCAGGGGCATTGCCTCGAGCAGGACGACCAGCTACACCCCCCGGGAAACGGGCAGGTGGAGAGGGAGAACGGGACGGTCTGGAAGGGCCGTCCAGCTGGCCCTACGGTCTAGAAACCTCCCGGCCTCCCGCTGGCAGGAGGTCCTCCCCGACGCCCTCCACTCCATCCGATCGCCCCTCTGCACCGCGGCTAACGAGACCCCTCACGAACGGGTGTTTGCCTTCCCCAGGAAGTCCACCTCCGGGGTCTCGCTCCCAAGATGGCTGACAGTTCCTGGGCCCGTCCTCCTCCGGAAGCATGTGCGGACCCATAAGTCAGACCCCTTGGTCGGTAAAGTCCACCTCCTACATGCGAACCCACAGTGCGCCTACGTGGCACAACCCAACGGGCTCCAGGACACAGTCTCCCTCCGGGACCTGGCACCCGCTGGATCCCCACCCACGACCCCCGACCTGACACCCTCCTCCCCCCCGGTTGCCACATTCACCCCCCTGCGCCATTCACCCTCCCTCAGCTAACCTCACCGCAGCCCCCGCCCCAGTAAGATCCGTCCTCCCACTGGTTCCACTCAGGGGTGACGAAGACAGGGGACAACGCGCTCCCGGAGTCGCAAGTAACCACGTCGGCGCCCACATCACAGCCAGGACTGAGGCGATCACAGAGGAGGGTCAAGGCCCCCAACAGACTGAACTTGTGTTTTCCACCACCCCCGCCGGACTCTTTTTTCAACAGGGGGTGAATGTGGTAGTCGCCACTAGTAGTATTACATGTATTACGGCACTGCCCGTATAGTAGAGGTACATGGGTAAATCCCTGCCTGCTGGCTCCGCCCAGTAGGCGGAGTATAAATGTGTGTGCGCGCCGAGCTGCTGCCATTCTGGTTCCAGCTACAGGAGGCACCACATCTTTGCTCAATAAAGCCTTGATTGTTCCACTACTCCCGTCTTTGTGGTCATTGATAGCGCATCACTCCCTCAGCACATGCGATGGAAATGTCATCTTGGGTTATATTCCATTTTACAACCAAGCTCTCTGGCTGTATTCGATTAACTTCACTCCGAGACACAGAAAGAGATATTGTGGGTAGGTGACACAAACCCTCGGTCAAAGAGGTACGTTTTGAGGAGTGACTGAGAGGAGGAGGAGAGAGAGAGAGGGACAGAAAGGAAGGGGGAGAGTGACAAAAAGGCGGGGTTCTCCGGAATCCGGCGGGTGGGCCGGACCGGCGCCAAAGAGCGGCGTGAACCACTCCGGCATCGGGCCGATTGGAAGGTGCGGAAACCTCCACACCTTCGGGGGCTGGGCCGGTGCTGGAGTGGTTGGCGCCGTGCCGACCCGCGCCAAAGGGCCTCCGCCGGCTGGCACCAGTTGGCGCATGCGCAGGAGCGCCGGCGTGTTCCCAGAACCGCCGGCGTGATCCCTGCGCATGCGCAGTGCGTTTCTTCTCCACCCCGGCCACAGCGGAGCTTTACAGCGGCCGGCGTGGAGGGAAAGAGTGCCTCCCACGGCACAGGCCCGCCCGCAGATCGGCGGGCCCCGATCGCGGGCCAGGCCACCGCGGGGGCCCCCCTGCATCCCCCCCCCCCCGAGGACTCCGCAGGCCGCCCGCAGAGCCAGGTCCCGCCGGTATGGACCTTGTGTAATTTACGCTGGGGGGACTGGCCGAAAACGGGCGGCCGCTCGGCCCACCGTGGAGCAGAGAATCGCCGCTGCCAACAGCCCCCGACCGGCGCGACGCCATTCCTGCCCCCGCCAAAAATACGCCGCCGGAGAATTCGGCAGCTGGCGTCGGGGCGGGATTCATGCCGCCCCCCCTGACGATTCTCCTGCCCGGCGGGGGGGGGGGGGGGGGGTCGGAGAATCCCGCCCACTGAGAGGGACAGAAAGTTTGAGTGAGAGACAAAGTGAGAGACAGAAATAGAGAGACAGAAAGTGAGACAGACGGAGAGAGAGAGACTGAGAGAGAGAGGTCGAGAGACTGAGAGAGAGAGACAGAGAGAGAGACAGACAGAGAGAGAGACAGACAGAGAGAGGTCGAGAGACTGAGAGAGACAGACAGAGAGAGAGAGACAGAGAGAGAGACAGACAGAGAGAGAGACAGACAGAGAGAGAGACAGAGAGAGAGAGAGAGACAGACAGAGAGAGAGACAGACAGAGAGAGAGAGAGACAGAGAGAGAGACAGACAGAGAGAGAGAGACTGAGAGAGAGAGGTCGAGAGACTGAGAGAGAGAGACAGAGAGAGAGACAGACAGAGAGAGAGACAGACAGAGAGAGGTCGAGAGACTGAGAGAGACTGACAGAGAGAGAGACAGACAGAGAGAGAGACAGACAGAGAGAGGTCGAGAGACTGAAAGAGACAGACAGAGAGAGAGACAGACAGAGAGAGAGACAGACAGAGAGAGAGACAGACAGAGAGAGAGACAGACAGAGAGATCGAGAGACTGAGAGAGAGAGACTGAGAGAGAGAGACACAGACAGAGATCGAGAGACTGAGAGAGACTGACAGAGAGAGAGACAGACAGAGAGAGGTCGAGAGACTGAGAGAGACAGACAGAGAGAGAGACAGACAGAGAGAGAGACAGACAGAGAGAGAGACAGACAGAGATCGAGAGACTGAGAGAGACTGACAGAGAGAGAGACAGACAGAGAGAGAGACAGACAGAGAGAGAGACAGACAGAGATCGAGAGACTGAGAGAGACTGACAGAGAGAGAGACAGACAGAGAGAGAGACAGACAGAGGTCGAGAGACTGAGAGAGACAGACAGAGAGAGAGACAGACAGAGAGAGAGACAGACAGAGAGAGAGACTGACAGAGAGAGAGACAGACAGAGAGAGAGAGACAGACAGAGAGAGAGACAGACAGAGATCGAGAGAGAGACAGAGATCGAGAGACTGAGAGAGACTGACAGAGAGAGAGACAGACAGAGAGAGAGACAGACAGAGAGAGAGAGAGACAGAGAGAGAGAGAGAGACAGAGATCGAGAGACTGAGAGAGACAGACAGAGAGAGAGACAGACAGAGAGAGAGACAGACAGAGAGAGAGACAGACAGAGATCGAGAGACAGAGAGAGAGACAGAGAGAGAGACAGACAGAGAGAGAGACAGACAGAGAGAGAGACAGACAGAGATCGAGAGACTGAGAGAGACAGACAGAGAGAGAGACAGACAGAGAGAGAGACAGACAGAGAGAGAGACAGACAGAGATCGAGAGACAGAGAGAGAGAGACAGAGAGAGAGACAGACAGAGAGAGAGACAGACAGAGAGAGAGAGACAGACAGAGAGAGAGACAGACAGAGATCGAGAGACAGAGAGAGAGACAGAGAGAGAGACAGACAGAGAGAGAGACAGACAGAGAGAGAGACAGAGAGAGAGACAGACAGAGAGAGAGAGACAGACAGAGAGACAGACAGACAGAGAGAGAGACAGACAGAGATCGAGAGACTGAGAGAGACAGACTCCGGGGGCCACAGGCCTCCAGGCCCAGGCTTTCACCCCTATCTAGGGGCTAGTACGGCGCCAGAGTGGTCTCCGCTGCTCCAGCGCTCGAACGCCGGCACGACACGGCCGGCGCGGGTCCGGGCAATATGGCGGAGCCCTACAGGGGCCCAGCGCGGAGGAACATAGGCCCCCCATGGAATTAGCCCGCCTGCCGATCGGTAGGCCCGATCGCGGGCCTGGCCACCGTGGACCCCCCCCCCCCCCGCCGGGGCCGGATTCTCCCCCCCCCC
>NC_052176.1:5513462-5549682 GCF_902713615.1 Scyliorhinus canicula | reverse complement strand
AGGGGTTACAGGGATAGGGAGGGTTGGAGGGGTTACAGGGATAGGGGGGGGTGGAGGGGTTACAGGGATAGGGAGGGTTGGAGGGGTTACAGGGATAGGGAGGGTTGGAGGGGTTACAGGGATAGGGAGGGTTGGAGGGGTTACAGGGATAGGTGAGGGTGGAGGGGTGGTTACAGGATAGGAGGGTTGGAGGGGGTACAGGATAGGGAGGGTTGGAGGGGGTACAGAGATAGGGAGGGTTGGAGGAGTTACAGGGATAGGGAGGGTTGGAGGGGTTACAGGATAGGGAGGGTTGGAGGGGTTTACAGGGATAGGGAGAGTTGGATAGATACAGGGATAGGGAGGGTTGGAGGGGTTACAGGGATAGGGAGGGTTGGAGGGGTTATAGGGATAGGGAGGTTGGAGGGTTACAGGGATAGGGAGGGTTGGAGGGGTTACAGGGATAGGGAGGGATGAGGGGTTACAGAGATAGGGAGGGTTGGAGGGGTTACAGGGGATAGGGAGGGTTGGAGGGGTTACAGGGATAGGGAGGGTTGGAGGGGTTACGGGGAGGGTTGGAGGGGTTACAGGGATAGGGAGGGTTGGAGGGGTTACAGGGATAGGGAGGGTTGGGGGTTACAGGGATAGGGAGGGTTGGAGGGGTTACAGGGATAGGGAGGGTTGGAGGGGTTACAGGGATAGGGAGGGTTGGAGGGGTTACAGGGATAGGGAGGGTTGGAGGGGTTACAGGGATAGGGAGTGTTCGAGGGGTTACAGGGATAGGGAGGGTTGGAGGGGTTACAGGGATAGGGAGGGTTGGAGGGGTTACAGGGATAGGGAGGGTTGGAGGGGTTACAGGGATAGGGAGGGTTGGAGGGGTTACAGGGATAGGGAGGGTTGGAGGGGTTACAGGGATAGGGAGGGTTGGAGGGGTTTACAGGGATAGGGAGGGTTGGAGGGGTTACAGAGATAGGGAGGGTTGGAGGGGTTACAGGGATAGGGAGGGTTGGAGGGGTTACAGAGATAGGGAGGGTTGGAGGGGTACAGGGATAGGGAGGGTTGGAGGGGTTACAGGGATAGGGAGGGTTGGAGGGGTTACAGGGATAGGGAGGGTTGGAGGGGTTACGGGGATAGGGAGGGTTGGAGGGGTTACAGGGATAGGGAGGGTTGGAGGGGTTACAGGGATAGGGAGGGTTGGAGGAGTTACAGGGATAGGGAGGGTTGGAGGGGTTACAGGGATAGGGAGGGTTGGAGGGGTTACAGAGATAGGGAGGGTTGGAGGGGGTACTGAGATAGGGAGGGTTGGAGGGGTTACAGAGATAGGGAGGGTTGGAGGGGTTACAGGGATAGGGAGGGTTGGAGGGGGTACTGAGATAGGGAGGGTTGGAGGGGTTACAGAGATAGGGAGGGTTGGAGGGGTTACAGGGATAGGGAGGGTTGGAGGGGTTACAGGGATAGGGAGGGTTGGAGGGGTTACAGGGATAGGGATGGTTGGAGGGGTTACAGGGATAGGGAGGGTTGGAGGGGTTACACGGATAGGGAGGGTTGGAGGGGTTACAGGGATAGGGAGGGATGGAGGAGTTACAGGGATAGGGAGTGTTCGAGGGGTTACAGGGATAGGGAGGGTTGGAGGGGTTACAGGGATAGGGAGGGTTGGAGGGGTTACAGGGATAGGGAGGGTTGGAGGGGTTACAGAGATAGGGAGGGTTGGAGGGGTTACAGGGATAGGGAGGGTTGGAGGGGTTACAGGGATAGGGAGGGTTGGAGGGGTTACAGGGATAGGGAGGGTTGGAGGGGTTACAGGGATAGGGAGGGTTGGAGGGGTTACAGGGATAGGGAGGGTTGGAGGGGTTACAGAGATAGGGAGGGTTGGAGGAGTTACAGGGATAGGGAGGGTTGGAGGGGTTACAGGGATAGGGAGGGTTGGAGAGGTTACAGGGATAGAGAGGGTTGGAGGGGTTACAGGGATAGGGAGGGTTGGAGGGGTTACAGGGATAGGGAGGGTTGGAGGGGTTACAGGGATAGGGAGGGTTGGAGGGGTTACAGGGATAGGGAGGGTTGGAGGGGTTACAGGGATAGGGAGGGTTGGAGGGGTTACAGAGATAGGGAGGGTTGGAGGGGTTACAGGGATAGGGAGGGTTGGAGGGGGTTATAGGGATAGGGAGGGTTGGAGGGGTTACAGGGATAGGGAGGGTTGGAGGGGTTACAGAGATAGGGAGGGTTGGAGGGGTTACAGGGATAGGGAGGGTTGGAGGGGTTACAGGGATAGGGAGGGTTGGAGGGGTTACAGGGATAGGGAGGGTTGGAGGGGTTACAGGGATAGGGAGGGTTGGAGGGGTTACAGGGATAGGGAGTGTTCGAGGGGTTACAGGGATAGGGAGGGTTGGAGGGGTTACAGGGATAGGGAGGGTTGGAGGGGTTACAGGGATAGGGAGGGTTGGAGGGGTTACAGGGATAGGGAGGGTTGGAGGGGTTACAGGGATAGGGAGGGTTGGAGGGGTTACAGGGATAGGGAGGGTTGGAGGGGTTACAGAGATAGGGAGGGTTGGAGGGGTTACAGGGATAGGGAGGGTTGGAGGGGTTACAGGGATAGGGAGGGTTGGAGGGGTTACAGGGATAGGGAGGGTTGGAGGGGTTACAGGGATAGGGAGGGTTGGAGGGGTTACAGGGATAGGGAGGGTTGGAGGGGTTACAGAGATAGGGAGGGTTGGAGGAGTTACAGGGATAGGGAGGGTTGGAGGGGTTACAGGGATAGGGAGGGTTGGAGGGGTTACAGGGATAGAGAGGGTTGGAGGGGTTACAGGGATAGGGAGGGTTGGAGGGGTTACAGGGATAGGGAGGGTTGGAGGGGTTACAGGGATAGGGAGGGTTGGAGGGGTTACAGGGATAGGGAGGGTTGGAGGGGTTACAGGGATAGGGAGGGTTGGAGGGGTTACAGAGATAGGGAGGGTTGGAGGGGTTACAGGGATAGGGAGGGTTGGAGGGGGTTACAGGGATAGGGAGGGTTGGAGGGGTTACAGGGATAGGGAGGGTTGGAGGGGTTACAGAGATAGGGAGGGTTGGAGGGGTTACAGGGATAGGGAGGGTTGGAGGGGTTACAGGGATAGGGAGGGTTGGAGGGGTTACAGGGATAGGGAGGGTTGGAGGGGTTACAGGGATAGGGAGGGTTGGAGGGGTTACAGGGATAGGGAGTGTTCGAGGGGTTACAGGGATAGGGAGGGTTGGAGGGGTTACAGGGATAGGGAGGGTTGGAGGGGTTACAGGGATAGGGAGGGTTGGAGGGGTTACAGGGATAGGGAGGGTTGGAGGGGTTACAGGGATAGGGAGGGTTGGAGGGGGTTACAGAGATAGGGAGGGGCTGGAGGGGTTACAGAGATAGGGAGGGTTGGAGGGGTTAAAGAGATAGGGAGGGTTGGAGGGGTTACGGGGAGAGTTGGAGGAGTTACAGGGATAGGGAGGGTTGGAGGGGTTACAGGGAGAGGGGAGGGTTGGAGGGGTTACAGAGATAGGGAGGGTTGGAGGGGTTACAGGGATAGGGAGGGTTGGAGGGGTTACAGGGATAGGGAGGGTTGGAGGGGTTACAGGGATAGGGAGGGTTGGAGGGGTTACAGAGATAGGGAGGGTTGGAGGGGTTACAGGGATAGGGAGGGTTGGAGGGGTTACAGGGTTAGGGAGGGTTGGAGGGGTTACAGGGATAGGGAGGGTTGGAGGGGTTACAGGGATAGGGAGGGTTGGAGGGGTTACAGGGATAGGGAGGGTTGGAGGGGTTACAGGGATAGGGAGGGTTGGAGGGGTTACAGGGATAGGGAGGGTTGGAGGGGTTACAGGGATAGGGAGGGTTGGGGGGTTACAGGGATAGGGAGGGTTGGAGGGGTTACAGGGAGAGGGAGGGTTGGAGGGGTTACAGAGATAGGGAGGGTTGGAGGGGTTACAGGGATAGGGAGGGTTGGAGGGGTTACAGGGAGAGGGAGGGTTGGAGGGGTTACAGGGATAGGGAGGGTTGGAGGGGTTACAGGGATAGGGAGGGTTGGAGGGGTTACAGGGATAGGGAGGGTTGGAGGGGTTACAGGGATAGGGAGGGTTGGAGGGGTTACAGGGATAGGGAGGGTTGGAGGGGATACAGAGATAGGGAGGGTTGGAGGAGTTACAGGGATAGGGAGGGTTGGAGGGGTTACAGGGATAGGGAGGGTTGGGGGGTTACGGGGAGAGTCGGAGGGGTTACAGGGATAGGGAGGGTTGGAGGGGTTACAGAGATAGGGAGGGTTGGAGGGGTTACAGGGATAGGGAGGGTTGGGGGGTTACGGGGAGAGTCGGAGGGGTTACAGGGATAGGGAGGGTTGGAGGGGTTACAGGGATAGGGAGGGTTGGGGGGTTACGGGGAGAGTCGGAGGAGTTACAGGGATAGTGAGGGTTGGAGGGAATACGGGTGTGTGACAGGAAGAAGTTAAAAAGCAGGCATTTTAAAATTAAGACTTAAGCAGCCTGGGGAGGCAGTGAGGTGGTGAATGTAAAGGACGGGATGTGTGGGGGTCAACAGAGGACACATTAGACGCGGTTTATGGAGCGGGTGACTTGGGGTCGAGGTGGACGGCTGGGTAGGACTGAGTTGTGACATCAAGTCTGGTTTACCAGAGGCAGCTATCAGTCCAAGAATCATTTAACTTCAACTCCGGACAGTGGGATTTGCTTTCGACATCACTACTTTGGAGAGTCCGTATTAGGGAGCGCCGCACTGTCAGAGGGTCAGTACTGAGGGAGCGCCGCACTGTCAGAGGGTCAGTACTGAGGGAATGCTGCACTGTCAGAGGGTCAGTACTGAGGGAGTGCCGCACTGTCAGAGGGTCAGTACTGAGGGAGTGCTGCACTGTCAGAGGGTCAGTACTGAGGGAGCGCCGCACTGTCAGAGGGTCAGTACTGAGGGAGTACCGCACTGTCAGAGGGTCAGTACTGAGGGAGCGCCGCACTGTCAGAGGGTCAGTACTGAGGGAGTGCTGCACTGTTAGAGGGTCAGTACTGAGGGAGTGCTGCACTGTCAGAGGGTCAGCACTGAGGGAGTGCCGCATTGTCAGAGGGTCAGTACTGAGGGAGCGCTGCACTGTCAGAGGGTCAGTACTGAGGGAGTGCCGCACTGTCAGAGGGTCAGTACTGAGGGAGTGCTGCACTGTCAGAGGGTCAGTACTGAGGGAGTGCCGCACTGTCAGAGGGTCAGTACTGAGGGAGTGCTGCACTGTCAGAGGGTCAGTACTGAGGGAGTGCTGCACTGTCAGAGGGTCAGTACTGAGGGAGTGCTGCACTGTCAGAGGGTCAGTACCTGAGGGAGTGCTGCACTGTCAGAGGGTCAGTACTGAGGGAGTGCCGCACTGTCAGAGGGTCAGTACTGAGGGAGTGCTGCACTGTCAGAGGGTCAGTACTGAGGGAGTGCTGCACTGTCAGAGGGTCAGTACTGAGGGAGCTGCTGCACTGTCAGAGGGTCAGTACTGAGGGAGTGCTGCGCTGTCAGAGGGTCAGTACTGAGGGAGCGCCGCTCTGTCAGAGGGTCAGTACTGAGGGAGTGCCGCACTGTCAGAGGGTCAGTGCTGAGGGAGGTGCTGTCCCTGGTGCCCTCTGGTCACACGTGTCCCTCAACCAACTTCGCTGGGCTGGGCCATGAATTCAATGCTGTTTGTGTGGGATCTTGCTGTGCGGAGGGTTGACTGCCACGCTTCCCACATCAGAACAGCGACTGCCCGCCACTGACGGTGGCAGGGGCTATGGGGACGCTTGCCCTTGAAGTGCACGTAGTGAGGGGTCTGCGGGGCCTCCCTGCTTAAAATGGGGCGCGGTTCCACGGTTGACGATAGGAGGTTTCGAGGCCTTATGGTAACTTTAGGCGTGAGGCAATATTAAGTGAGAGGCAGCGTGTTACACGCTGGGAGTCAAACGCGGTTAGATCAGCCCCACAGCTTGATTCGAGTTGACATTTGGAATGATCTGCAACGGGACTTTATTCTTCTTGTGTCAAGAGAATGTCGTCATGCCTGTCACGCATCTGAACATTCACAGGGCCTGGAGGGCTGGCTGAATGCAGCTTCTGTCGGGCAGAACAGGCCACGACAGGTATTAGGCAGGCCCAGGGCAACCTCGTTGGCCATCAGAGTGGCGACCGATCCGTAACCAGAGCGGGATTCGGCCCTTCGGGACCTGCGTTCAAAAAGAACAGATCACGGCCTCTCATCGATCTGGACCCCACCCTCCCGCCTCAGTCGTCCCTCAGAGCCTTTGGAAAAAAGATCCTTCTTTCGCAGTCTTGAAGATACTCGACGACTGAACTTCTGCGGCCCTCTGGGGTAACGAACTCCAAATTCACCCCCTCCTGGGAGTGAAGACATTTCCCCTCGTCTCAGTCGACAAAATGACCGGCGCAAAATCGACAGCCTAAAATGGCTGACACAATATGACCGATCTAAAATGGGCGATCCAAAATGGCTGACACAAAATGTTTGGTTCAAAATGGCTGGCTGAAAATGGCCAGCCCAAAATGACCAATCCAACATGGCCAATCCAAAATGGCCGACAGAAAATGAACGATCCCAAATGGCCTTCTCAAAATGGCCAGACCAAATTGGCCAAATCCCTGACCGTGAGAATGTGAGCCCTTGTTCCAGACTCCCCGTCCAGCAGGTAATTCAAAAATTATAGGGTGGTCACATTCACAGGATGAGCGAATTGGCCACTTTGGGTCGGCCATTTTGGTCCAGCCATTTTCAGTCGGCCATTTTAGGGTCATTCATTTTGGGTCGGTCATTTTGGACCGTCCATTTTGGCTCGGCCATTTTGGGTCGGTTGTGTTGGCTTGCCTGTTTTGGGTCGGCCATTTTGGCTTGGCCATTTTTGGTCAGCCATCTTGGGCCCAAGGTGAGGAAAGATTTCCCATCCTGGCTTTTCTCCATGATAGCCTCCGTGGTAACCCCGGCACTAGAATGGGCTCGGCCAGCGCACGAGGTTCCCTGGTGGCACTGCGATCAATCCAGATGCTCCTCAGAGGTCAAGTGTGAGCCTGGCAAGTTGTGTCTGGCCTGCTCGCAATCCCAATCTAATCACACACTGTCCTTCCTCTAGTCAGGAAATATTGACAGGGCTGCCGGAGGGGCGGGGGGGGGGGGAGAGCATATGGGATTAGCCGAGGCCCTGGGGCAGAGGGGTAGCATGGTCCCGATGGGTAGAATTGGCCTCCGTCCTCGCTATACGTGAGGCTTTACCTTAACTGGTGGAAATTGTTTCAAGCCAAAGATTTAACTCCCGCCCTGACCAAGGGAATGAAGGAACGGGTGCCAAGATGAGGCCGGAATTACTCCCAGGTCTGTCCGGTGTTACGACGGGGATCAGCGTCCTTGGTTCACAGAGGGGCGGGGTGTGGGAAATAAGCCAGGCATTCCCACTAAAGGGTGACAGGCCGCCAGGAAAAATTGAAGCAAACTATAACGGGTGTTATCAGGATACTACCCTGGTCAATAATGAAGAGAAAGCTGACTGGGACACATTGAACATTTTCAGCTGGGGAGAAGCAGGAATTGGTGAAGGGCAAGGGTCGCGCCCGACGGAATCTGACTGAATTTGACGCGGCTGAAAGAGCGGAGAGAGGAATGTCGATGGATGCAAATTATGTGGACTTCCGGGGAGTTCGTTGGTAAAAGTAAAGTTCACGGCCATTTTGGATCGGTCATTTTGGGCCGGCCATTTTCGGTCAGCTATTTTGGCCCGTCGATTTTGAGCCGGCCATTTTGGATCGCTCCTTTTTTTTGAGTCGGCCATTTTGGATCGGCCATTTTACATCGGTTATGTTTGACCTGTTTCGGGAAGTGGGCGAGTGTCAGGGAGACGGGGACGATGGGCAGGTACTCGAATTGTCAGAATGTGGCCAGCGGTGTGTCCCACGCAAGGATCTGTGTTGGGGCCTCAACTGCGAACCAAATTTAATGACGGGATAGAGAATTGCAGGTCACAATTTGTTGATGACGCAAAGACGGGTGACAGTGAGAACAGTGGAGATGACAGAGTAAATCGACAAAGGGAGATATTGATAGATTAGTGAAGGAGTGAAACTGTGACCAATGAATTTCAGTGTGGGTACACGCAGGGTCACCCACTCTGCACCGAACAAGGATTAAACAGGGGTCTCCCAGATACACAGATCGTTAAAATGTCACGGAACGGAACAGACAAGAATCAAAATGGCCGACGGAATGCTGCCCTCTGTACCTGGAGGGCTGGGAGTCAGGCGTCAGCAGGACACAGGCCCCGGTTAGGCCTCACTCGGAGTCACTGCGAACAGTTCTGTCCCCCACACAACTTAGGCAGGGTAGGTGGGGAGAATTAGTGTTGTATTGATCGGGATGTGTGTAATCTAATTCTGAGGTGCCTCTAGTATGATTTGGAGGAGGCCGCACTGTACGCATAGGGGAGTCAATACTGCTCTATGTTGTCAATGACGGCTATTGTGCGATCAGAGAGCGATTCTGGCTGGTTTAGGCTTCGGGCCCACCTTGATTCGGACCAACGGAGTCAGCAGGAACTTTGGGGCCCACCCCAGGGTGCGGATGAGCGAGGGGTGGGGGGGGGGGGACAACTCCTCTGCTCACCCGCCTCGACCGCGACCCACTCCTGTTCTGCCCTCGGAGGGGACAGGAGAGGGGCGGGAGGGAAGGGGAGGGAGCACCCCGCCCGACACACCAACGGAGGGGCGGATGGCTGCTGCATAACCGGAAATGGGGAAAAGAAAATCGAATCGGGGTCGCTGGGCAAAGACCGGGGACGGCCCCGGAGATTCCGAACTCACCCGTGCTGGGTTCACACTCCTCCAAGTCCTCGTCGTCGCTCGGACACTCCGCGGAGGCCACCAGGATATCGTCGGTGTTCTGGAACAGAGGGGACAAAGAAACGATTGTGAGGCGGCAGGTCGAAGCTCGACGGCTCCCCGCGCGGATCCCAGAGGGCGAATGGCGACCTTTTGAGCTACGATGAATCGAATGGGGGCAGCCCGGTGGTCAGCACCGCTGCCTCACCGCGCCAGGGTCCCAGGTTCGATTCCCGGCTGGGTCACTGTCTGTGTGGAGTTTGCACGTTCTCTCCGTGTCTGCGTGGGTTTCCTCCGGACGCTCCGGTTTCCTCCCACAGTCCAAAGATGTGCAGGTCAGGTGGATTGGCCATGCTAAATTGTCCCTTAGTGTCCAAAAATGTGCAGGTTAGTTGGATTGGCCGTGCTAAATTGCCCCTTAGTGTCCAAAGATAGGTAGGTTAGGTGGATTGGCCGTGCTAAATTGTCCCTTAGTGTTAGGTTAAGTTAAGAGAGTGGGGGGCTAGGTAAGGTGCATTTTCAGAGAGTCGATGGGCTGAATGAATAGGTGGCGCTACGGGGATAAGGCGGGGGAGTGGGCCGAGCTAGGGGGCTCTTTCGGAGGGTCGGTGCAGACCAGATGGGCCGAATGGCCTCCCTCCTGCACTGTAGGGATTCTGTGAATGATTCAATGGCTCTGTCCCGACGCATCTCCTACAACCGTACAGGGCATCGTTGAGAACACACAAAGGACAATACAGCACAGGAACAGGCCATTCGGCCCTCCAAGCCTGTACTAGCCATGATACCAACCTTTGGCCAAATCCCTCAGCCCTTCCTTGTGCCGTATCCCTCTATTCCCATCCTATCCATGTGTTTGTCAAGATGCCTTCTGAACGCCGTTAATGTATCTGCTTCCACAGCCTCCCCTGGCAGCACGTTCCAGACACTCACCACCCACTGTGTAAACAAACCCTGCCTCGCACATCTCCTCTAAACTTTGCCCCACTGGATCCTTAAACCTCTGCCCCCTGGTGACTGACCCCTCCACCCTGGGAAAGAGTGCCTGCCCATCCACTCTATCCATGCCCCTCATAATCGTGTCGACCTCTATCAGGTCGCCCCTGAACCTCCGTCTTTCTAATAAAACAGTCCGTGTCCATTCAGCCTCTCCACATAGCTAACATCCTCCAAACCAGGCCACATCCTGGTCAACCTCCTCTGCACCCTCTCCAAAGCCTCCACATCCTTCTGGTAGCGTGGTGACCAGAATTGTGCGCAACATTCCAAGTGCGGCCGTACCAAGGTTCTATACAACTGCGGCATGACTTGCGTTCAGAGGGCAGGTTAGGGTTAGGGTTAGGGTAGGATGGGTAGAGAGGGATACGGCACTCGGAAGTGCCGAGGGTTTTGGGCAAGGGAGGTATCAGGAGGGCCGAAGGGCCTGTTCCTGTGCTGTATTTTTTTTTACATAGAATTTTACAGTGCAGAAGGAGGCCATTCGGCCCATCGAGTCTGCACCGGCTCTTGGAAAGAGCGCCCTACCCAAGGTCAACACCTCCACCCTCTCCCCATAACCCAGTAACCCCAACCAACACTAAGGGCAATTTTGGACAGTAAGGGACAATTTAGCACGGCCAATCCACCTAACCTGCACATCTTTGGACTGCGGGAGGAAACCGGAGCACCCGGAGGAAACCCACGCACACACGGGGGAGGACGTGCAGACTCCGCACAGACAGTGACCCAAGCCGGAATCGAACCTGGGACCCTGGAGCTGTGAGGCGATTGTGCTGTCCACAATGCTACCGTGCTGCCCGTTATTCTGGATGCGATCAGTCAGATCGGACGTTACTGTCTGGCGCGGTGTGCTCGAAGGGGGGAGGGGGGGAAGGGGGGGGGGGGTGGTGTGGGACTATCGCACCGATTGACAGCCGCAATCGAAACAAAGGGAATGGGAGATCGGCCTACCTCGCCCCCAACCCCCCCCCCCCCCCGCCCAAGCCTGCCAGCTCCTTTGTAATGCAAATCATCCTCTGAGAGTTGGGGCGAGCTTGATTGAAGCCCGCGCGCGTTAATGAGAGACTGAACACAGGAGTGTGTCCTTCAAGAGCCGTCTGCCGAGATGAAAAGATGTTCGGCATTAGCACATCAAAAGTGGCGTCCCACTGACGGGAGCTGAGAGGCGATAGGTGGGGAGGGCAGATGGGGAGGGGCGGGGGGGGGGGGGGGGGAGAGAACAAGGAGAGGGAGCACGAAGGCGAACAATCAAACCCCACACCCCTCAGGGGTAGGCCGGAGGCCTGGCTCGCTGTTTCCGGGGGCAACAGAGCCGACACGGGAGTGTGGTGGGGGGGGGTGAGAATCATAGAATTTACAGTGCAGGAGGGGGCCATTCGGCCCATTCGGCACCGACCCTTCTAAAGAGCACCCTACTAAACCCCACGCCTCCACCCTATCCCCGTTTCCCCACCTCACCTGTTAGAACATGCAGTGCAGAAGGAGGCCATTCGGCCCATCGAGTCAGCATCGACTCACTTTAAGCCCTCACTTCCACCCTGTCCCCGTAACCCAATAACCCCTCCTAACCTTATTTTTGGTCACTCAGGGCAATTCATCACGGTCAATCCACCTAACCCGCACGTCTTTTGGACTGTGGGAGGAAACCGGAGCACCCGGAGGGAACCCACGCAGACACGGGGGGGGGGGGGGAGAACGTGCAGACTCCGCACAGACAGCGACGCAAGCCGGGAATCGAACGTGGGACACTGGCACTGTGAAGCCACAGTAATAACCACGAAGCTACCGGGCTGCCCTTCCAGAAGAAACCCACACAGACACGGGGAGGGAGGGGGGGGGGGGGGGGGGGGGATGTGACGCCTCCACACAGACAGTCACCTGAATCAGAATTGAACCCGGGACCCTGGCGCGGTGAGGCAGCAGTGCTAACCACTGTGCCACTGAATGTGATTTCATACGTGTCTATTAAGCTTCTCGGGCGTGACCTCATTTGCGAGGGAACATTCACGGTATTCTGAGGCTGAGCGTTCCACAGGTTCGCAACCTTCAGGGCCAAGAAACCCCCTCCACAACTCAAACCAAAATAACCGAACACTTATCCGCAGTTCCAGCCACCCCAGCCAGGGGGCACTGACCTGCAGCGCTTTCCCAGAGTGTCAAATAGTGAATGGAATTCCTTCCACTGGTCAAAATCAGTGTGTGTCTCACAGTGCAGCATTCCCTCGGTACTGACCCTCTGACAGTGCGGCACTCCCTCAGTACTGACCCTCTGACAGTGCGGCACTCCCTCAGTACTGACCCTCTGACAGTGCGGCACTCCCTCAGTACTGACCCTCTGACAGTGCAGCGCTCCCTCAGTACTGACCCTCTGACAGTGCGGCGCTCCCTCAGTACTGACCCTCTGACAGTGCAGCACTCCCTCAGTACTGACCCTCTGACAGTGCAGCGCTCCCTCAGTACTGACCCTCTGACAGTGCGGCACTCCCTCAGTACTGACCCTCTGACAGTGCAGGCACTCCCTCAGTACTGACCCTCTGACAGTGCGGCACTCCCTCAGTACTGACCCTCTGACAGTGCAGCACTCCCTCAGTACTGACCCTCTGACAGTGCAGCGCTCCCTCAGTACTGACCCTCTGACAGTGCGGCACTCCCTCAGTACTGACCCGTCTGACAGTGCGGCAATCCCTCAGTACTGACCCTCTGACAGTGCAGCGCTCCCTCAGTACTGACCCTCTGACAGTGCAGCACTCCCTCAGTACTGACCCTCTGACAGTGCGGCACTCCCTCAGTACTGACCCTCTGACAGTGCAGCACTTCCCTCAGTACTGACCCTCTGACAGTGCGGCACTCCCTCAGTACTGACCCTCTGACAGTGCGGCACTCCCTCAGTACTGACCCTCTGACAGTGCGGGCTCCCTCAGTACTGACTCTCTGACAGTGCGGCACTCCCTCAGTACTGACCCTCTGACAGTGCGGCGCTCCCTCAGTACTGACCCTCTGACAGTGCAGCACTCCCTCAGTACTGACCCTCTGACAGTGCGGCACTCCCTCGGTACTGACCCTCTGACAGTGCGGCGCTCCCTCAGTACTGACCCTCTGACAGTGCGGCACTCCCTCAATACTGACCCTCTGATAGTGCGGCACTCCCTCAGGTACTGACCCTCTGACAGTGCAGCACTCCCTCAGTACTGACCCTCTGACAGTGCAGCGCTCCCTCAGTACTGACCCTCTGACAGTGCAGCACTCCCTCAGTACTGACCCTCTGACAGTGCAGCACTCCCTCAGTACTGACCCTCTGTCAGTGCAGCGCTCCCTCAGTACTAACCCTCTGACAGTGCGGCACTCCCTCAGGTACTGACCCTCTGACAGTGCAGCACTCCCTCAGTACTGACCCTCTGACAGTGCGGCACTCCCTCAGTACTGACCCTCTGACAGTGCGGCACTCCCTCAGTACTGACTCTCTGACAGTGCAGCACTCCCTCAGTACTGACCCTCTGACAGTGCGGCACTCCCTCAGTACTGACCCTCTGACAGTGCAGCACTCCCTCAGTACTAACCCTCTGACAGTGCGGCACTCCCTCAGTACTGACCCTCTGACAGTGCAGCGCTCCCTCAGTACTGACCCTCTGACAGTGCGGCACTCCCTCAGTACTGACCCTCTGACAGTGCGGCACTGCCTCAGTACTGACCCTCTGACAGTGCGGCACTCCCTCAGTACTGACCCTCTGACAGTGCAGAACTCCCTCAGTACTGACCCTCTGACAGTGCGGCACTCCCTCAGTACTGACTCTCTGACAGTGCGGCACTCCCTCAGTACTGACCCTCTGACAGTGCAGCGCTCCCTCAGTACTGACCCTCTGACAGTGCGGCACTCCCTCAGTACTGACCCTCTGACAGTGCAGCACTCCCTCAGTACTGACCCTCTGACAGTGCGGCACTCCCTCAGTACTGACCCTCTGACAGTGCGGCACTCCCTCAGTACTGACCCTCTGACAGTGCAGAACTCCCTCAGTACTGACCCTCTGACAGTGCGGCACTCCCTCAGTACTGACTCTCTGACAGTGCGGCACTCCCTCAGTACTGACCCTCTGACAGTGCAGCGCTCCCTCAGTACTGACCCTCTGACAGTGCGGCACTCCCTCAGTACTGACCCTCTGACAGTGCGTCACTCCCTCAGTACTGACCCTCTGACACTGCAGCACTCCCTCAGTACTGACCCTCTGACAGTGCAGCACTCCCTCAGTACTGACCCTCTGACAGTGCGGCACTCCCTCAGTACTGACCCTCTGACAGTGCAGCGCTCCCTCAGTACTGACCCTCTGACAGTGCAGCAGCCCCTCAGTACTGACCCTCTGACAGTGTGGCACTCCCTCAGTACTGACCCTCTGACAGTGCAGCACTCCCTCAGTACTGACCCTCTGACAGTGCGGCACTCCCTCAGTACTGACCCTCTGACAGTGCAGCCCTCCCTCAGTACTGACCCTCTGACAGTGCAGCACTCCCTCAGTACTGACCCTCTGACAGTGCAGCACCCCCTCAGTACTGACCCTCTGACAGTGCCCCACTCTCTCAGTACTGACCCTCTGACAGTGCGGCACTCCCTCAGTACTGACCCTCTGACAGTGCGGCGCTCCCTCAGTACTGACCCTCTGACAGTGCTGCACTCCCTCAGTGCTGACCCTCTGACAGTGCAGCACTCCCTCAGTACTGACCCTCTGACAGTGCCCCACTCTCTCAGTACTGACCCTCTGACAGTGCGGCACTCCCTCAGTACTGACCCTCTGTCAGTGCGGCACTCCCTCAGTACTGACCCTCTGACAGTGCTGCACTCCCTCAGTGCTGACCCTCTGACAGTGCAGCACCCCCTCAGTACTGACCCTCTGACAGTGCCCCACTCTCTCAGTACTGACCCTCTGACAGTGCGGCACTCCCTCAGTACTGACCCTCTGACAGTGCCCCACTCTCTCAGTACTGACCCTCTGACAGTGCGGCACTCCCTCAGTACTGACCCTCTGACAGTGCGGCACTCCCTCAGTACTGACCCTCTGACAGTCCGGCACTCCCTCAGTACTGACCCTGTGACAGTGCGGCATTCCCTCAGTACTGACCCTCTGACAGTGCGGCACTCCCTCAGTACTGACCCTCTGACAGTGCGGCACTCCCTCAGTACTGACCCTCTGACAGTGCTGCACTCTCTCAGTACTGACCCTCTGACAGTGCAGCACTCCCTCAGTACTGACCCTCTGACAGTGCAGCACTCCCTCAGTACTGACCCTCTGACAGTGCGGCACTCCCTCAGTACTGACCCTCTGACAGTGCAGCCCTCCCTCAGTACTGACCCTCTGACAGTGCAGCACTCCCTCAGTACTGACCCTCTGACAGTGCAGCACCCCCTCAGTACTGACCCTCTGACAGTGCCCCACTCTCTCAGTACTGACCCTCTGACAGTGCGGCACTCCCTCAGTACTGACCCTCTGACAGTGCCCCACTCTCTCAGTACTGACCCTCTGACAGTGCGGCACTCCCTCAGTACTGACCCTCTGACAGTGCGGCGCTCCCTCAGTACTGACCCTCTGACAGTGCTGCACTCCCTCAGTGCTGACCCTCTGACAGTGCAGCACTCCCTCAGTACTGACCCTCTGACAGTGCCCCACTCTCTCAGTACTGACCCTCTGACAGTGCGGCACTCCCTCAGTACTGACCCTCTGTCAGTGCGGCACTCCCTCAGTACTGACCCTCTGACAGTGCTGCACTCCCTCAGTGCTGACCCTCTGACAGTGCAGCACCCCCTCAGTACTGACCCTCTGACAGTGCCCCACTCTCTCAGTACTGACCCTCTGACAGTGCGGCACTCCCTCAGTACTGACCCTCTGACAGTGCCCCACTCTCTCAGTACTGACCCTCTGACAGTGCGGCACTCCCTCAGTACTGACCCTCTGACAGTGCGGCACTCCCTCAGTACTGACCCTCTGACAGTCCGGCACTCCCTCAGTACTGACCCTGTGACAGTGCGGCATTCCCTCAGTACTGACCCTCTGACAGTGCGGCACTCCCTCAGTACTGACCCTCTGACAGTGCGGCACTCCCTCAGTACTGACCCTCTGACAGTGCTGCACTCTCTCAGTACTGACCCTCTGACAGTGCAGCACTCCCTCAGTACTGACCCTCTGACAGTGCGGCACTCCCTCAGTACTGACCCTCTGACAGTGCAGCACTTTCTGAGTACTGACCCTCTGACAGTGCAGCACTCCCTCAGTACTGACCCTCTGACAGTGCGGCACTCCCTCAGTACTGATCCTCTGACAGTGCAGCACTCCCTCAGTACTGACCCTCCGACAGTGCGGCACTCCCTCAGTACTGACCCTCTGACAGTGCAGCACTTTCCTCAGTACTGACCCTCTGAGTGTCCCATCTTGGCAGGAACTGAATACCGAGCCGCTTACCCCCCCTTCCCACCTCGTACTCTGCCCGGTAACAGGTGATGATTGGATCTCGTCGCAGTGGAATGGTTTTCCGAATCCCAGTGAGTTTCAGTTGGACCCCAGTCCAAAGATGCGCGGGTTAGGTGGATTGGCCGCGCTGAATTGCCCTTTGTGTCCAGAGGGTTAGGCCGGGTTTCTGGGTTACGGGGATAGTGTGGAGGCGTGGGCTTGAGTAGGGTGCTCTTTCCAAGGGCCGGTGCAGCCGCAATGGGCTGAATGGCCTCCTTCTGCACTGTTGGGATTCTAGAGCATAGAAATAATAATCTTTTATTGCCATAAGTCGGCTTACATTAACACCGCAATGAAGTTACTTCGAAAAGCCCCTAGTCGCCACATTCCGGTGCCTGTTCGGGTACACAGAGGGAGAATTCAGAATCTCCAATTCACCTAACAAGCACGTCTCTCGGGACATGTGGGAGGAAACCGGAGCCCCCGGAGGAAACCCACACAGACACCGGGGGGGAGACTGTGCAGACTCCGCACAGACAGTGCTCCCCAATCCGGGAATCGAACCTGGGACCCTGGAGCTGTGAAGTAACAGTTCTACCCACTGTGCTGCCGTGCCGTCCCACAAGGACCTGCCTTTATCTCTCTCTCCAGACAGTCTGAGCGCTCTCCTTCTGAAACTGCAGAGACCTGAATGAATCGACAGTAAAAACCTCCAACTGAAAGTAGAGTTTGAAGAGGGGTAAGGCGCTGAATTCATACCGTTGAAAATAGAGGCTCTTTTTCCCTTTTACTTATGATTTTTTTTTACTCCTCTCCTGCCCTCGGTGTGTGTCTGTCTTGTGTGTGTGTGAGTGTGTGCATAGAGGGTGGGGGAAAGTTAACGCGGGGAATTAATAAATAATAATAATCGCTTATTGCCACAAGTAGGCTTCAATGAAGTTACTGTGAAAAGCCCCTAGTCGCCACATTCCGGCGCCTGTTCGGGGAGGCCGGTATGGGAATGCGCTGCTGGCCTTGTTCTGCATTGCAAGCCAGCCCACTCTGCTAAACCAGTCCCGAGGAATTGCGAATGAGGTAATATTCGGCCAGTTGTATTTTGTGCATGTTCATTCCAGCTCTTGTTGTAAATAAACAATAAGTGTGTTCAAACTTACAAACCTGGTGACTGTAATTAGTGGGTAGCTAAGGGCCAAAGATTTTGGGTGTTTGTTTTCTATGAATTATTGGTTAATTTACTTATGTTGGGACCCCGGGGCCTGTGGGGCTGGGGTTGACCGTGCGCTGGCCCGGGTTTAGCCCTCTTCCCCTCCCCCACGACGCCCCCCCCTACATCGCCCCCCCCTCACCCGCCTCTCGGCCTACCTGGGTTATCCTGTCATTCATGGTCGGTGACCTCCCTCGCCGCGTGGTGGTGGTCGCCATGGTGGTGGTTGTCTCCATGATGGTGGTGGACATGTCCGCCAGCAGCGTGGTGGCCGTGGTCTCGGTGGTCATCACCGACGGCACCTCCCCGACGAGCCGCAGGTTGCCCTCCACCTTGATGTTGGGGTCGCTCTCGGCGGCCAGGGTCAGCACCTTCAGGCCGTTGTAGTAGAGGCCGGCCACCTGACCCTGGAAAGGCCGGCCGTGGTCCCTGCCCCCGATCTGGATGGCGGCCTGGCTGTTGAAGATGGTCAGCTGCCGACCTGCAACGACAGCAAGAGGGCAAAAGGTCTGTGTCGCGGGTAAAGGGGCCGGGGCCAACGGGGGAGGGGGGGGACGTCACAACAGCAAGAGCCCTTCACCCTCGGATGGCATCGCAGTCCCAGGAACCCCCCCCCCTCCCCCGTCCATATCCCACCATCCTCGTCGCCAAACGTGACCGCCCGTGGCGGGGGAGGGGAGGGGACTGTGCTCTCGCGGCTCCTGGTCGCGTTCCCCTGACGTCACGGGCTGCCCTCCTGACCTGCGAGGGGACAGGATGAGGCAGTGAGATCTCGGAGTCTCTCCGATTCCGGTGCTTTCCTCTCCCATTTTAATCATTACGCCCTTGGCAGCCTGGGCTGGCCACTACGCTCTGCAATTTCCTCCCAAACCTCTGTCTCTCCCTCCCTGTCTCTCTCTCTTTCTCTCTCTATGTATCTCTCTCTCTCTTTCTCTCTCTCTCTCTCTCTGTCTCTCTCTCTCTCTCTCTCTCTGTCTCCCGTCTAGTCTCTCTCTCTCTCTCTGTCTCTCTCTCTCCCTCCCTCTCTCTCTGTCTCTCTCTCTCTCTCTCTGTGTGTCTCTCTGTCTCTCTCTCTGTGTCTCTCTCTCTCTCTCTCTGTCTCCCGTCTAGTCTCTCTCTCTCTGTCTCTCTCTCTCTCTGTCTCTCTCTCTCTCTGTCTCTCTCTCTTTCTGTCTCTCTCTCTCTGTCTCTCGCTGTCTCTCTCTCTCTCTCTCTCTCTCTGTCTCTCTCTCTCTGTCTCTCTCTCTCTCTCTCTGTCTCTCTCTCTCTGTCTCGCTCTCTCTGTCTCTCTCTCTCTCCCTGTCTCTCTCTCTGTCTCTCTCTCTCTGTCCCTCTCTCTGTCTCTCTCTACATCTCACTCTCTCGATCTCCCTTTCTCCATCTCTCCCTTGCTCTCTCTCTCTCTCTGTCTCTCTCTCTCTCTCTCTCTGTCTCCCGTCTAGTCTCTCTCTCTCTCTCTCTGTCTCTCTCTACATTTCACTCTCTCGATCTCCCTTTCTCCATCTCTCCATTGCTCTCTCTCTCTCTCTGTCTCTTTCTCTCTCTCTCTCTGTCTCCCATCTAGTCTCTCTCTCTCTGTCTCTCTCTCTCTGTCTCTCTCCCTCCCTGTCTCGCTCTCTGTCTCCCTCCCTCCCTGTCTCTCTCTGTCTCTGTCTCTCTCTCCCTGTCTCTCTCTCCCTGTCTCTCTCTCAGTTTCTATCTGCCTCTCTCCATCTCTTTCTCTCCGTCCCTCTCTCTTTCCATGTCTCTCTTTCAGTCTCGTTCTTTGTCTCTCTCCGCCTCTCTCGCCATCTCTCTCACTGTCTGTCTCTCCGTCTTTGTCTCTTTCTCTGTCTCTCATTCTCTCTTTCAATTCCTTTCTCTATCTCTCTCTCCATCTCTCTCAGTCTCTCTCCTTCTCTGCCTCTAACTCTCTGTTTTTCTCTCTCCATCTCTCTCTCCGTCTCTCTCTCTCCGTCTCTCTCTGTCTCTCCTTCTCTGACCCTCTCTCTCCATCTCTCTCTCTATCTCTCTCTCTCCTTCTCTGACCCTCTCTGTCGCTCTCTCTCCATCTATCCTCCGTTAAGACATTCATTAAAACCGGCCTCTTTGACCGAGTTTTTGGCCTGTTATGTCCTGATGCGGCCTGGGTCAGATTTCTATTTGATGATCAAGGATGAGGTGCCCCTCGCCGCGCTCTGCTCAATGCAAGGCGCTAGATAAAGGCAGTTTTCTGCCCGGCCGCGCAGCTAAACCCATGACCTGAACACTGAAGGCCTTGATTCAGTCCAGCCACCTGGTGTAGCCATTCTGCCCACTAGAACCCGCCTTCCCTCCCCCAACCCAGAGCACCCCCACCCCGTCCCCATCTCCCCCGCCACCCCACTCCTCACTCCCCCGTTCACTCTTCAATCCCTGCTCCCCGGGCCTTCCCCCCAAACAGGCAATAGAAGGCCTCGCCTCCGGGTCAGCAGGCGGCCCGACCCCAGAGACCCGGGACCCTCGTCGCCCAGGCCTACTCTACCAGGCCGCAGTGCTGAGGGCGTGCCACGCTGTCAGGGAATTAGCCTCCTTGCGCCCTCGGACAAAGCTCGGCGCAACATCGAGGGCCGAAGGGCCTGTTCTGTTCTATGTTCTGTCAGGTGAACACCAAAGAAAGCCCCTCGATGCTATTGGAAGAAGAGCTGGAGAGTGCGGGAGAAAAGGGCGGGAGACGGACGTCGATGGGACAGGGCGAATTCTCCCCCCCCCCTCACCCCCGGGTGACCCAGGGACCCCTTTTCATTCCTCAGCCAACGTCACCGAAAGGAAGCAGGTGATCTGGGTCGTAGCCGCGCTGCTGATTGTGGGATCCTGCTGTGCGCGTTGCACGCTCGGAGACGCCGACGGGATGGGCCCCTCTCTCTCTCTCTCTTGCGCCGTAACAACTCTGAGATTCTGTCTGAGGTACAGTTCCGGCGATTCTCCCAGTGGGATCATCCCGGCCCCATCCATCGGGCCCCGGCCCCACCCATCGGGGACCGGCCCCACCCATCGGGGACCGCCCCCCCCCCCCGAAAACCGACGGGCCCTTCGGCTGCGGCGTCGCGTCTCCCGAGGCGTGTCCTGCCGAGACGGGCCTGGCAACTCCTGGCCGCCACCACGGTCCCTCGAGCCTGGTGTGCCTCAGGTCTGAGGAACAGGCATTCCTCATCTGACCTTCACCATGTTAGCCTGGGTTTGGGGCTCAACCGACGGAAATTTAGCTGTCCGACCGATTGCCTGGGTAGCATCGCACAAGCTCAAGAAACGAAGAAGGAGCCAGACCACTCGGCCCGTCGGGCCTGCTCCGCCAGTCAATGCGGTCCTGGCTGAGTGTGGACTTTGTCTCCCACTTTCCCGCCCTCTCTTCATATCCCATAATCCAAAAATCTGTTTCAACCATGGAGCATCCAGAACTGTCTGGGATGGAGAATTCCAAAGATTCACAAACTCTTTGAGTGAACAAATTTCTCCTCGTCTCGGTCCACCAAATGGCCGACTCCTTCCCCGAGTGAAGAAATTTCTCCTCACCTCAGTCCCCCAAATGGCCGACTCCTTCCCCGAGCGAAGAAATTTCTCCTCATCTCAATTCTAAAATGGCCGACTCCTTCCCCGAGTGAAGAAATGTCTCCTCATCTCGGTCCCCAAAATGGCCGCCTCCTTCCCCGAGTGGAGAAATTTCTCCTCATCTCGGTCCCCAAAATGGCCGACTCCTTCCCCGAGTGAAGAAGTTTCTCCTCATCTCAGTCCTAAATGATCGGCCCCCTTATTCTGAGACTCTGCCCCCATCCTCCGTTGTTTTAGATTCCCCGACCTGCGGGGGACAATCTCTCAGCCTCCACCCTATCAAAGCCCCTTCAGAATCCTGGCGATCTCAATGAGATCGCCTCTCATTCTTCCAAACTCCAGAGAATTACTCAGCCTCTCCTCATTGGACAACCCCCCTTCATCCCAGGGACTAATCCAGTGAACCTTGGCTGTACCACCTCCGATTCAAGTATATCCTTCCTTCGAATGTAGAGTCCAAAACTGTACACCGTATTCCCCATGTGGTCTCGCCAAGACCCTGAGCAACTGGAGCAAGATCTCTTCATTCCTGTCCTCCAATCCCCTCGGAATAAAGGCCAACTTTCCAAGGCACAAGTCAGGAGTGTGAGGGACTCTCCACTCGCCTGGATGAGCGCGGCTCCCAACAACACTCGAGAAGCTCGACACCATCCAGGACAAAGCACCGTCTACAAGACGCCCCGCAGCCACTCGCTCCTTCGACAGCACCTTCCAAACCCGCCACCTCTACCGTCTAGAAGGACGAGGGCAGCAGCAGACGCACGGGGAGCACCCCCGCCTGCAAGTTCCCCCCCTCCAAGCCGCTCACCGTCCCGACTTGGAAACAAAATCTTGTGCGCCTCGATTAGGTCGCACCTCTGTCGTCTCAGCTCCAGCGAAAACAACCCGAGCCTATCCAACCTCCCTTCATAACTTAAACGTTCCATCCCAGGCAACATCCTGGTGAATCTCCTCTGCACTCCCTCCAGTACAATCACATCCTCCCTATAATGTGGAGACCAGAACTGCACCCAGTGCTCCAGCTGTGGCCTCACCAAAGTTCTCCACAACTCCAACGTGACCTCCCTGCTTTTGTAATCTGTGCCCCGATTGATAAAGGCGAGTGTCCCATGTGCCTTTTTCACCCACCCTATGAACCTGCCCTCCCAGCTTCAGGGATCTCTGGACAAACACGCCCGAGGTCCCTTTCTTCCTCGGAGCCTAACAGTGACTTGCCGTCCATTGAATACTTCCTTGTTCCTTTACTCCTCCCAAAATGTATCACCTCACACTTTTCAGGGTTAAATTCCCATCTGACACTTTCCTGCGCATTTGACCCAAGACACTCATTGTTAACCACCCGGCCAATCTTTGTGTCACCCGCAAACTTACTGAGCCTACCCCGTCTATCATCACCCTCCGTCTCCGACAGCTAAGCCAATTTTGAATCCACCTTATCAAATCCCCCTGTATCCCATGTGCTTTCGCCTTCTTTATAAATCTCCCATGTGAGTCCTTGTCAAAGGCTTTGCTGAAATCTATGTAAACTACATCAACTGCATTACCTTCATCTACACACCTGGTCACCTCCTCAAAAAGTTCAATCAAATTTGTTCGGCGTGACCTCCCTCTGACAAAGCCATGCCGACTATCCCTGATCTAACCTTGTCTCGCCAAGTGGAGACAGATTCTCTCCTTCGGAACCTTCTCCAATAATTTACCTCCCACTGACGTGAGATTCAGCGGCCTGCAGTTCCCTGGCTTATCTCTGCAACCTTTCTTAAACAGTGGGCCCGCCATTGGCCGTTCTCCAGTCCTCTGGCACCTCCCCTGTGGCCAGGACCCCCCCTCCCCCGCCTCCCACAACATCCTGGGGTGCAATTCACCCGGACCTGGAGACTTGTCCACTTTTCAGCCTGCCAACACCTTGTCACTCCCTGTGGCAATGTCCTCACAGTCTCTCTTCCAGAGTTCCATATTGGCCTCCTCATCCTCTTAGCTGAAGACAGAGGTAAAGTATTTGTTCAACGCCCAACCAGTATCTTCTGGCTCCACCCACAGATTTCCCCCTTGGTCGCTAATGGGCGCTACTCTTTCCCTGGTTAACTTCTTCCCATTCATATCCCGATGGAATATCTTGGGATTTACCTGACTTTTATCCCAGAATTTTCTCATATTCCCCCTCTAAACGACTCCAACCGTGTCAAATTCGAACCCAGACTGACTCGCGATCTTTCAGAGGCACGATCGCCTCTCGCTGAAGTTCTTGTGTCACCCTGACCTCTCGGGCCCACCCCTCGCCCTCCATCGTTTTGAACACCCCTGACTCCTGCGTTGCAAGGGGATTGGAGGACAGGAGTGAAGAGATCTTGCTACAGCTGTACAGGGTCTTGGCGAGGCCACTTGGGGTACACGGTGCTCAGTTTTGGTCTCCGCATTCAAGGAAGGATCTACTTGCATTGGATGCGGGGCAGTGACGGTTCACTGGATTGGTCCCTGGGATGAGAAGGGGGTCGTCCGATGATCAGAGGGTGAGTAAATCGAGTTCATGTCTGTTCCGGTGAGGAAAACGCCGTGAATCCAACCGACGGCGTTGCCGGGATATCCCCGTTAACAATTTTCTTTCCGTCATGTGAATCGCGCCCCGCTCGTGGCAGGGGTCTCGCTGAATCGCTTGCCCTGGTGGTGGGGACTTCATCTCTGCGATCAGTGGGGGAGATCCCTATGTACGCCTCCCCAGCACATGTCCAGATCCGTTTGAGCGGCTGGTTGCCGGGGAGCCCCTGACCAGGGCCGGGATTCTCCCCTACCCGGCGGGGCGGGGGGTCCCGACGTGTCGGAGTGGCGGGAACCACTCCGGCGTCGGGCCGCCCCAAAGGTGGGGAAGTCTCCGCATCTTTAGGGGACAAGCCCTCACATTGAGGGGCTAGGCCCACGGCGGGGTGGTTCCCACTCCGCCGGCTGGCGTGAACGGCCTTTGGCGCCAAGCCAGCCGGGGCCGAAAGGACTTCGCCGGCCAGCGTACGTCCGCGCATGCGCCGGAGCGTCAGCGGCTGCTGACGTCATACCGGCGCACGCGCAGGGGAGGGGGTCTCTTCCGCCTCCGCCATGGTGGAGGCCGTGGCGAAGGCGGAAGGAAAAGAGCGCCCCCACGGCACAGGCCCGCCGGCCGATCAGTGGGCCCCGATCGCAGGCCAGGCCGCCGTGGGGGCACCCCCCGGGGTCAGATCGCCCCGCGACCCCCCCCCCCCCCCCGCCCACCCCAGGACCCCGGAGCCCGCCCGAGCCACCAGTCCCACCGGTCAGGTAGGTGGTTTAGTCCACGCCGGTGGGAGAGGCCTGTCAGCGGCGGGACTTCGGCCCATCGCGGGCCGGAGAATCGCCGCGGGGGGCCCGCCGACCGCCGCGATTCCCGTCCCCGCCGAATCTCGGGGGGGGGGAGAATTCGGGACACGGCGGGGGCGGGATTGACGCCGTCCCCGATTTCTGGAAGGCGTGCAACAGAGGAGGGGCGTCCTCACTATCCAGGTTGACCACACAGCAAGGTGAGCGTTGAGCTCAGACGCCTCACCTCGCTCGCCCTTTGGGCCGGCCGGGGTGGAGCGGGACGGAGCAGAGGGCGGAGTGGGCGCGGCAGGCAAGAGTGAGGACGGCAAGCAGCATCATTCCTCAAGCCACACGTTGAGTAAACTTTGCCCCATCATTCAGTCCCCATGATGCATGGATGCCATCTCCCTTCCCTTGCAGAGCAATCAGGCAGTAACTAGGCCCGTCCTCCTGGTCCTTGGAGATCAAGGGATGATCATCTCCGAGGGGAGACATCGCGGACACCACCATCGAAGAGGCGTCGCGTCTGTCACCCGCGTCCTCCGCCGGTGCTGATACTCACTCCTCGGCGGGGAATAGCGAGCAGGAAGGCTTCTGGGTGACTGCCAGGCGAGCACCGCTGCAGTCGAAGATCCACAGCAGGCGGAGAAAGGAACGTCCCAAGGAACCGGCACTCGGAGACCCAGGACTTCGCTGAGCCCCAGGCCAATGGCGTGCGCTTGGGCAAGGTTGTCCCAGAGCTGCCGGAGCGGCAAAGGCAGAGTGGCAAGCATCGGGAAGGGAGGAGGGAATCCCTCCTCGGGCTGCAAGGCCGACTGGAGGAGTCCCACCGCCTCCTGTCCGAGGAGGTGATGCCGTCGCTCCGGCCCAGCACGGGCATCACAACGAGGGTGGCGTCCGCCGTGGAGACCTCGGCGCAGGACGTGCAGTCCATGGCTGAGGGCGTGACCTCCATGGCCGAGGTCGTGACCTCCATGGCTGAGGGCGTGACCTCCATGGCCGAGGTCGTGACCTCCATTGCTGAGGGCGTGACCTCCATGGCCGAGGTCGTGACCTCCATGGCCGAGGTCATGACATCCATGGCTGAGGGCGTGACCTCCATGGCCGAGGGTGTGACCTCCATGGCCGAGGTCGTGACCTCCATGGCTGAGGTCATGACCTCCATGGCTGAGGGCGTGACCTCCATGGCTGAGGGTGTGGCCTCCATGGCCGAGGTCGTGACCTCCATGGCTGAGGTCATGACCTCCATGGCCGAGGTCATGACCTCCATGGCTGAGGGTGTGACATCCATGGCCGAGGTCGTGACCTCCATGGCTGAGGTCATGACCTCCATGGCTGAGGGCGTGACCTCCATGGCCGAGGGCGTGACCTCCATGGCCGAGGGCGTGACCTCCATGGCCGAGGGCGTCACCTCCATGGCCGAGGGCGTGACCTCCATGGCCGAGGGCGTGACCTCCATGGCTGAGGGTGTGACATCCATGGTTGAGGGTGTGACCTCCATGGCCGAGGTCGTGACCTCCATGGCTGAGGGCGTGACCTCCATGGCCGAGGTCGTGACCTCCATGGCCGAGGGCGTGACCTCCATGGTTGAGGGCGTGACCTCCATGGCCGAGGGCGTGACCTCCATGGCCGAGGGCGTGACCTCCATGGTGCAGGCACTAATGGGACTCCATGGGGGTCAGCGCCAGAGGACAGTAGGTCTTCTAGACCTCATTCCAACTGACCCTCCACCCCATGGAGGAGCCCGGACCTTCTCGCCCCCCCCCCACCGGATGTGAGCTGGAGGAAAACACCAGGACCCCTGACCTGGGAGGGAGTCCCTGCGGACGAGAGGCCATCCCAGAATCCCCACGCTCAGCTCCATCGTCGGCGGGACGCGTTCCTCGCTCTGGCGAGAGGGCCATCGCTCCGTCCTTGGCGCAAGTCACCGCCGTTCTCCCCCCCGCCGAGTCCGGCCGATGGCTTTAGCGCCTCTGCCATCGAGGCTGGTCACCATCGCGGGACCCTGGCGCCCGCCCGCACCGCTGTACCGCCGAGACGCCACACCCCGTTCCCCGCCGAGACGTCACACCCCGTTCCCCGCCGAGACGCCACACCCCGTTCCCCGCCGAGACGCCACACCCCGTTCCCCGCCGAGACGCCACACCCCGTTCCCCGCCGAGACGCCACACCCCGTTCCCCGCCGAGACGCCACACCCGTTCCCCGCCGAGACGCCACACCCCGTTCCCCGCCGAGACGCCACACCCCGTTCCCCGCCGAGACGCCACACCCCGTTCCCCGCCGAGACGCCACACCCCGTTCCCCGCCGAGACGCCACACCCCGTTCCCCGCCGAGACGCCACACCCCGTTCCCCGCCGAGACGCCACACCCCGTTCCCCGCCGAGACGCCACACCCCGTTCCCCGCCGAGACGCCACACCCCGTTCCCCGCCGAGACGCCACACCCCGTTCCCCGCCGAGACGCCACACCCCGTTCCCCGCCGAGACGCCACACCCCGTTCCCCGCCGAGACGCCACACCCCGTTCCCCGCCGAGACGCCACACCCCGTTCCCCGCCGAGACGCCACACCCCGTTCCCCGCCGAGACGCCACACCCCGTTCCCCGCCGAGACGCCACACCCCGTTCCCCGCCGAGACGCCACACCCCGTTCCCCGCCGAGACGCCACACCCCGTTCCCCGCCGAGACGCCACACCCCGTTCCCCGCCGAGACGCCACACCCCGTTCCCCGCCGAGACGCCACACCCCGTTCCCCGCCGAGACGCCACACCCCGTTCCCCGCCGAGACGCCACACCCCGTTCCCCGCCGAGACGCCACACCCCGTTCCCCGCCGAGACGCCACACCCCGTTCCCCGCCGAGACGCCACACCCCGTTCCCCGCCGAGACGCCACACCCCGTTCCCCGCCGAGACGCCACACCCCGTTCCCCGCCGAGACGCCACACCCCGTTCCCCGCCGAGACGCCACACCCCGTTCCCCGCCGAGACGCCACACCCCGTTCCCCGCCGAGACGCCACACCCCGTTCCCCGCCGAGACGCCACACCCCGTTCCCCGCCGAGACGCCACACCCCGTTCCCCGCCGAGACGCCACACCCCGTTCCCCGCCGAGACGCCACACCCCGTTCCCCGCCGAGACGCCACACCCCGTTCCCCGCCGAGACGCCACACCCCGTTCCCCGCCGAGACGCCACACCCCGTTCCCCGCCGAGACGCCACACCCCGTTCCCCGCCGAGACGCCACACCCCGTTCCCCGCCGAGACGCCACACCCCGTTCCCCGCCGAGACGCCACACCCCGTTCCCCGCCGAGACGCCACACCCCGTTCCCCGCCGAGACGCCACACCCCGTTCCCCGCCGAGACGCCACACCCCGTTCCCCGCCGAGACGCCACAGCCCGCAATGGGGGAGATCCTCACTCCCGGGTCCTGGTCTTCGCCAAACCGAGAGAAAATGAGGGCGTCCCCCTAGCTCGCCGGCCCGAGTCCTTCCTCCTCCTCCTCCGCAGGGTGCCCCCCAATGCTCTCCACCTCGTCTCTAACCCCCCCCCCCCCCCCGCAACCATATCGCAGGATATCCCCCCCCCCCCCCCGCAACCCCACCGACCGATCCAGCCACCAAACCACATCTTCAGCCTGCGGCCTACCTGGCCAGCAGGCCTGTTGAATCGGGACCCTCGATGGAACGAGTCTTAGCCGGCGTTTGTGACCTCCGCACTGGCCTCATCGGCCGCCTCCGGGGTGGCTGCCCCCCCCCCCCCACCCCCTCGAGGAGCCCAGATACTGCCCTCCCTCAAAAACGGCCGGGATCGCAGGGTGTAACTATCGTGGACGCTCCCCGGGAAACGGGCGCTCACCTGAATTCCGCGCGTGGCGTGGCCACCCAGAGTCGGACGTTGAGGGAGCGGAATCCCTCGTGGTTCCAAAATGGCGCTGCCCGTGCATTTGCGCGCGGCGGACTGGGAGATGCCAGACAGGTCACCGTGCGTTGCCTTGAAACGAGCGGCGGCGGCTTTAACGTCAAGGCGCAAGCCCGGACCTGCCAAAGGTGGCCCACACTTCCCCCGGGACAAGGCCCCCAGCCTACTCTGGCACTGTGGGAGCAGGTGGGGAAACCCTTTGCCAGCGGTGTCTCCGCCGAGGTTCCAACGCCCGTGTCGCCGCTCCCAGAGCGGCCACGAGTAGAATAGCCAACTCGACTGGCCCCCACGGTTCCCCAGAATCACCCACTGGAAAGACGAGGACAGCAAAGTGAGGGGTGAGTGACATCCGCCCATGTGTTCCCCGCCCCCCCCCCCCACCGCCCCCTTTGTGAGCGCCGCTCCACGATGCCCCACACCCGCCCCTCTCTCGCGGCCACAGGCACACAGTTGCCCCTCTCAGCTCCACCTGGATGAGGCGGGCGGACCCTCGAGAGTCCGCCAGGGCGTTCCTCCGCGACCCCCCCTCCCCTCCCCCAACAACCCTGACGTCAGGTGAAAGGCCAGCACCCTGACCTGGCACCTCAGAGTGGCGCCCCCAAATCACAACCTTGAACGGGATGCGGTATGAAAGCCATCGCCATCATGCCTTGCGCAGGGGTACACGTCAACGTTCTCCACGTAATGCTGACGTTTGTGTGAGCATTGGCGTTCAAGGCTCGGTGGGGGCCGGGCGGGGGGCGATGCTTCCAAAAGGGGTTAAGAAAGTGGCTCCAATCAGATGTTCAGCTCTGCAAATTTCATTTGCTTGTCAAGGAAGAGCGAGGTAGACTTTCAAAGGACTGCCTCTTTAGCCGGATGGGGCGCAGCTGATTGGAGCGAAGCTCGCACATCACCGCGACGAGCACGTACCGAGAGGGCGCCCTCATTCGCCCAGGTCGCGTGGGCTGCAGAGCCGGCAAGCCTTCTGTCAGCCGGAGCCATCCACCCCCAACACTAATTTCAATGCCCTTGGAGGGCTCGCCTTCGGAATAACCCTGGGAGGTGAGGCCTCCTGCTTCCCGTTCGTGTGAAGCCGTTGTGAACGGCGCCGGCGGGAAGCCTCACAGGCGCCCGCTGAATGTTCAGCGAGGTGGGGGCGGGGAGGGGAGAATTGGGCGGGGGAGGACCCCGAGTGACTGCTCGCGAACGACGTGCTAATGTGTTGAAACGCGGTCCCCGGGCTCTCGTGGCGTGTTTTCCGATACTCCGCCATCGAGGGGGGGGAGTGTCGCAAATCGGAAATGGCGAAGCCGGCGGAGAGATTAGCGTTATCCGACTCTCTGCGGACTTTGAGCCGGCGTCACCGATCTCGCACACGGCTACTGCCAGCTCAGAATCACCCCCCCCCCCCATTATTCTCCGGAGTTTAGAAGAATGAGAGGGGGGCACAATCTCAGGATAATCGGGAACGATCATTTAGGACTGAGATGAGGAGAAATCTCGTTACTCGGGGAAGGAGTCGACCATCTTGGGGACCGAGATGAGGAGAAATTTCTTCACTCGGGGAAGGAGTTGGCCATCTTGGGGACCGAGATGAGGAGAAATTTCTTCACTCGGGGAGGGAGTCGGCCATTTTGGGACTGAGATGAGGAGAAATTTCTTCGCTCGTGGAAGGAGTCGGCCATTTTGGTATTGATGAGGAGAAATTTCTTCGCTCGGGGGAAGGAGTCGGCCATTTTGGGACCGAGATGAGGAGAAATTTCTTCACTCGGGGAAGGAGTCGGCCATTTTGGTGGACCGAGACGAGGAGAAATTTGTTCACTCAAAGAGTTTGTGAATCTTTGGAATTCTCCATCCCAGACAGTTCTGGATGCTCCAAGGTTGAAACAGATTTTTGGATTATGGGATATGGAGAGGGGCGGGAAAGTGGGAGACAAAGCCCACACTCAGCCAGGACCGCATTGACTGGCGGAGCAGGCCCGACGGGCCGAGTGGTCTGGCTCCTTCTTCGTTTCTTGTGCTTGTGCGATGCTACCCAGGCAATCGGTCGGACAGCTAAATTTTCGTCGGTTGAGCCCCAAACCCAGAGGACGCCGGGGTGGAGTTCAGGCTAACATGGTGAAGGTCAGATGAGGAATGCCTGTGTGTGAGTATGTGTGTGCGAGCGTGAGTATGTGTGTGAGCGTGTGAATATGTATGTGTGAGCGTATGTTTGTGTGTGAGTGTGTAAGTATGTGTGTGTGAGCGTGAGTATGTGTGTGAGCGTGTGAGTATGTGTGCGTGTGTGTATGTGTGTGAGCGTGTAAGTGTGTGTGTGTGAGCGTATGAGTATGTGTGTGTGAGTGTGTGAGTATGTGTGTGAGCGTGTGAGTATGTGTGTGTAAGCATGAGTATGTGTGTGTGAGTGTGAGTATGTGTGTGTGTGTATGTGTGTGTAAGCATGAGTATGTGTGTGTGAGTGTGAGTATGTGTGTGTGTGTATGTGTGTGTGAGCCTGAATATGTGTGTGTGAGTGTGTGTGTGTGAGTATGTGTGTGAGCGTGTGAGTATGTGCGTGTGAGCATAAGTATGTGTGTGTGTGTGTGTGAATGTGTGTGAGCGTGTGAGTATGTGTGTGTGAGTACGTGTGTGTGAGCGTGAGTATGTGTGTGTGTGAGTATGTGTGTGTGAGCGAGTGAGTATGTGTGTGTGAGCGTGAGTATGTGTGTGTGTGAGTACGTGTGTGTGAGCGAGTGAGTATGTGTGTGTGAGTACGTGTGTGTGAGCGTGGGTATGTGTGTGTGAGTATGTGTGTGTGAGCGAGTGAGTATGTGTGTGTGAATGTGTGTGTGAGCGTGAGTATGTGTGTGAATGCGTGAGTATGTGTGTGTGAGCGAGTGAGTATGTGTGTGTGAATGTGTGTGTGAGCGTGAGTATGTGTGTGTGAGCGTGAGTATGTGTGTGTGAGCGTGAGTATGTGTGTGTGAGCGAGTGAGTATGTGTGTGTGAGCGAGTGAGTATGTGTGTGTGAGCGTGAGTATGTGTGTGTGAGCGTGAGTATGTGTGTGTGAGCGTGAGTATGTGTGTGAGCGTGAGTATGTGTGTGTGAGCGTGAGTATGTGTGTGTGAGCGTGAGTATGTGTGTGTGTGAGTATGTGTGAGTATGTGTGTGTGAGCGTGTGAGTATGTGTGTGAGTGTGTGAGTATGTGTGTGTGAGCGTGTGAGTATGTGTGTGTGAGCATGTGAGTATCTGTGTGTGTGTGTGAGTATGCATATTTTTCTGTGCGTGTTTGTATGTGTGTGCATGTATATGTGTGCGTCTTTGTGATTGTGTGCATCTATCTGTGAGTATGTGTGTGTTGTCATGTGAGAATATCTTTAAGAAATGGGTGTTTATTTGTGATTTCAGAGTGTGGGTGGAGCTGGGCTGTCAGCTTTTTACTTTCATTTTAGGCTGGTTGCTGCAGGGTGTGTTTTAGTTTTGTTTTCAGTGTTGGAGCTGAAGCCAGACAGAGCAGGCATACTGTTGATCTCTCTGTCATCAAAAGACTATCTCTTGATCATTTGGTGAATTCAGAATTATAAATGTTCTCAGTAGTGAATGTAAACCTGATGTGCTTCTGTTAAAAGGTGTTTCTTCTGTCTTCTGGATGTTGTTTGGGAAGTTATTAAGGATTACTTAGTGTTGTATTCTTTGGGGGTTGTGTTTGAATTGATGGTTGCTAAAATGTTCACTGTATGTTTTTAAAAAGTTAATTTGAGTTCATAAAATAAACATTGTTTTGCTTTAAAAAATACTTTTCCATTTCTGCTGTACCGCACCTGTAGGGTGGGCCGTGTGCTCCCCATACCACAATCTAGTAAAAGTTGTGGGTCAGGTGAACTCCATGATACATTTTGGGGTTCTCTAAACCCTGGCCCGTAACAGTGTTTATTTGTGAGTCTGTGAGTGTGCATGCGTCTTTGAGTTTGTGTGTGTGTTTATCTATGTATGTGCGTGTGTTTATTTGTGTGCGAGTGTGTCTGTCTGTGTGTTTATCTGTCTGTGTGAATGCGTGTGTGTTTGTGAGTGTGAGCATGTGTGTGTGTGAGTGTATGCATGTACATGTGTGCATGTATGTGTGTGCGCGTTTGAGGGTGTGCATCTATTTGTGAGTATGTGTGTGAGAATGTGTGTGTCTTTAAGTGTGTGTGTGTTTATCTGAGTGTTTTGTGTGAATATGTGCATGAGAATGTGTGTGTGTGTTTATCTGAGTATGAGTGTGCATGTGTCTTTGAATTTGTGTGCGAGTGTGTCTGTCTGTGTGTTCATCTGTGTGTGACTGTGTGTGCGAATGTGTGTGTCAATCACACACACTCTCACTCGCGCTCAATCACACACACTCTCACTCGTGCTCAATCACACACACACTCTCACACTCAATCACTCACACTCAATCACACACTCTCTCACTCACGCTCAATCACACGCTCTCTCACTCACACTCAATCACACACACTCTCACTCACTCAATCACACACACTCTCACTCACACTCAATCACACGCTCTCTCACTCACACTCAATCACACACACTCTCACTCACTCAATCACACACACTCTCACTCACTCAATCATACACACTCTCACTCACACTCAATCACACACACTCTCACTCACTCAATCATACACACTCTCACTCACGCTCAATCACACACACTCTCACTCACACTCAATCACACTCAATCACACACACTCTCACTCACACTCAATCACACACACTCTCACTCACACTCAATCACACACTCTCACTCACACTCAATCACACACACTCTCACTGACACTCAATCACACACTCACTGACACTCAATCACACACACTCTCACTCACACTCAATCACACACACCCTCACTCACACTCAATCACACACACTCTCACTCACACTCAATCACACACACTCTCACTCACGCTCAATCACACACACCCTCACTCACACTCAATCACACACACTCTCACTCACACTCAATCACACACACTCTCACTCACACTCAATCACACACTCTCACTCACACTCAATCACACACACCCTCACTCACACTCAATCACACACACCCTCACTCACGCTCAATCACACACACCCTCACACACACTCAATCACACACACTCTCACTCACACTCAATCACACACACTCTCACTGACACTCAATCACACACACTCACTGACACTCAATCACACACACTCTCACTCTCACTCAATCACACACTCTCACTCACACTCAATCACACACACTCTCACTCACACTCAATCACACACATTCTCACTCACACTCAATCATACACCCTCTCACTCACGCTCAATCATACACCCTCTCACTCACACTCAATCACACACACTCTCACTCACTCAATCATACACACTCTCACTCACACTCAATCACACACACTCTCACTGACACTCAATCACACACACTCTCACTGACACTCAATCACACACACTCTCATTCACACTCAATCACACACACCCTCACTCACACACACCCTCACTCACACTCAATCACACACACTCTCACTCACACTCAATCACACACACTCTCATTCACGCTCAATCACACACACCCTCACTCGCGCTCAATCACACACACCCTCACCCACGCTCAATCACACACACTCTCACTCACACTCAATCACACACACTCTCACTCGCGCTCAATCACACACACTCTCACTCACGCTCACTCACACACACACTCACCCACGCTCAATCACACACACCCTCACTCACGCTCAACCACACACACTCTCACTCACACTCAATCACACACACTCTCACTCACACTCAATCACACACACTCTCACTCACACTCAATCACACACACTCTCACTCACACTCAATCACACACACTCTCACTCACGCTCAATCACACACTCTCACTCACGCTCAATCACACACACTCTCACTCACGCTCAATCACACACACCCTCACTCACACTCAATCATACACACTCTCACTCACACTCAATCACACACACTCTCACTGACACTCAATCACACACACTCTCACTCACTCAATCACACACACTCTTACTCACACTCAATCACACACACTCTCATTCACACTCAATCACACACACCCTCACTCACACACACCCTCACTCACACTCAATCACACACACTCTCACTCGCGCTCAATCACACACACTCTCATTCACGCTCAATCACACACACCCTCACTCGCGCTCAATCACACACACCCTCACCCACGCTCAATCACACACACTCTCACTCACACTCAATCACACACACTCTCACTCGCGCTCAATCACACACACTCTCACTCACGCTCACTCACACACACACTCACCCACGCTCAATCACACACACCCTCACTCACGCTCAACCACACACACTCTCACTCACACTCAATCACACACACTCTCACTCACACTCAATCACACACATTCTCACTCAATCACACACACTCTTACTCTCACTCAATCACACACACTCTCACTCACACTCAATCACACACACTCTCACTCACGCTCAATCACACACACTCTCACTCACGCTCAATCACACACACTCTCACTCACGCTCAATCACACACACTCTCACTCACGCTCAATCACACACACTCGCACTCACACTCAATCACACACACTCTCACTGACACTCACTGACACTCAATCACACACACTCTCACTCTCACTCAATCACACACACTCTCACTCACGCTCAATCACACACACCCTCACTCACACTCAATCATACACACTCTCACTCACACTCAATCACACACACTCTCACTGACACTCAATCACACACACTCTCACTCACACTCAATCATACACACTCTCACTCACACTCAATCACACACATTCTCACTCAATCACACACACTCTTACTCTCACTCAATCACACACACTCTCACTCACACTCAATCACACACATTCTCACTCATGCTCAATCACACACACTCTCACTCACACTCAATCACACACACTCTCACTCACACTCAATCACACACACTCTCACACTCAATCACACACACTCTCACTCACACTCAATCACACACACTCTCACTCACGTTCAATCACACACACTCTCACTGACACTCAATCACACACACACTCTCACTCACGCTCAATCACACACACTCTCACTCACACTCAATCACACACATTCTCACTCACACTCAATCACACACACTCTCACTGACACTCAATCACACACACTCACACTGACACTCAATCACACACACTCACTGACACTCAATCACACACACTCACTGACACTCAATCACACACACTCTCACTCACACTCAATCACACACACCCTCACCCACGCTCAATCACACACACTCTCACTCACACTCAATCACACACACTCTCACTCGCGCTCAATCACACACTCTCACTCACACTCAATCACACACACTCTCACACTCAATCACACACACTCTCACTCACACTCAATCACACACACTCTCACTCACGCTCAATCACACACACTCTCACTCACACTCAATCACACACATTCTCACTCAATCACACACACTCTCACTGACACTCAATCACACACACCCTCACTCACACTCAATCACACACACTCTCACTCACACTCAATCACACACTCTCACTCACACTCAATCACACACACTCTCACTCACACTCAATCACACACACTCTCACTCACACTCAATCACACACTCTCACTCACACTCAATCACACAACTCTCACTCATGCTCAATCACACACACTCTCACACTCAATCACACACACTCTCACTCACACTCAATCACACACACTCTCACTCACTCAAATCACACACCCTCACTCACACTCAATCACACACACTCTCACTCACGCTCAATCACACACACTCTCACTCACACTCAATCACACACACTCTCACTCACACTCAATCACACACACTCTCACTCACACTCAATCACACACACTCTCACTGACACTCAATCACACACACTCTCACTCACTCAAATCACACAGTCTCACTCACACTCAAATCACACACACTCTC